>NC_134400.1:29506198-29806198 GCF_050003625.1 Haematobia irritans
AAATTTGTCGAAATTTTATTCCTACAGAAAATTTTGTCGAAATTTTATTCCTACAGAAAATTTTGTCAAATTTTATTTCTATAGAAAATTTTGGCAAAATTTTATTTCTGTAGAAAATGTTGTCAAAATTTTAATTCTGTAGAGAATGTTGTCAAAATTTTAAATCTTTTGAAAATTTAGTAAAAATTTTATTTCTATAGAAAATTTTGTTACAATCGTATTTCTATAGAAAATTTTGTCCAAATTTTACTTCTATAGAAAATGTTGTCAAAATGTTATTTTGTCAAAATTTTATTTCTATAGAAAATTTTGTCAAACTTAATTATATACGTATTTAATCGGCCATTTTAAGTTTAATATATACCACGTATGGACTACCCCTCCACCATAGGATGGGGGGTATATTAACTTTGTCATTCCGTTTGTAACACATCGAAATATTGCTCTAAGACCCCATAGAGTATATATATATTCTGGGTCGTGGTAAAATTCTGAGTGGATCTAAGCATGCCCGTCCGTCCGTGCGTCTGTTGAAATCACGCTAACTTCCGAACGAAACAAGCTATCGGCTTGAAACTTGGCACAAGTAGTTGTTATGTAGGTTAGATGGTATTGCAAATGGGCCATATCGGACCACTTTTACGTATAGCCCCCATATAAACCGACGCTTTGATTTGGCTTGCGGAGCCTCTTGGAGGAGCAAATTCATCCGATCCGGCTGAAAGTTGGTACATGGTGTAAGTACGTGGTTTCTACACTGAAAAAACAGTGAACACACCAGGAAGAAAATTTTTGATTAATTTTAGAAAATTTTGAATAGTTTTAGAAACTTTTAACTAAACAGTATTACAAGCGCTGGCATCACGCCGATATCACAAAAATAAGTAAATACTTTTCGACAAATTCAAGAAAATTTATTAGACATAAATAATTTTTTTCACTTTTCAAAGAAAATTTTGTAGTTTGAAGGAAAAAATTAGAGTTCAAAATTGCAAGAATGTCTTTAGTGACATACGAGGTTCATGATGGACGCTGTTGTAGTAAAATTTACAAATTTAAAGTAATAATGAACTATTTTGTGGGAAGTACGAATTTAGTAAATCATTTTGCTAAATTTGTGTATAATTTTCCCCCGTCTTTTAGTTGATTTAACTAACGTACGCAAAAAATTATTAGTGTAAATGAAACTTTCTCCAAATATAATAATTTCATGAACTGAAATATAGTTAAATTGGCTTTAGTGAAATAATGAGTTCACCTTTTTTTGAGTGTACGAACTGTGCAAAAATTGGTCCACATCTGTCCAAAATTATATATAGTCCCCATATAAACCGATCCCCAGATTTGTCCTCCGGAGCCTTTTGGAGGAGCAAAATTCATCCGATCCGGTTTAAATTTGCTACGTGGTGTTATTATATGGTCTCTAACAACCATGCAAAAATTGATCCGTATAGGTCCATAATTATATACAGCCCCCATATAAACCGTTCCCCATATTTGATCTCCGGAGCCTCTTGGAGAAGCAAAATTCATCCGATTCGGTTGAAATTTGGTACGTGGTGTTAGTATATGGTCTCTAACAACCATGCAGGACTTGATCCATAGCGGTCTTAATTATATGTAACCTCCATTTAAACCGATCCCCAGATTTGACCTCCGGAGCTCTTGGAGGAGCAGAATTCATCCGATCCGGTTGAAATTAGGTATGTGGTGAAATTTGGTACATTGGCCGCTAACAACCATGCCAAAATGGGCCCATATCGGTCTATAGAAAACTTTGCCAAAATTTTATTACTATGGAAAATTTTGTCAAAATTTTATTACAATAGAAAATTTTGTCAAAATTTTATTACTATAGAAAATTTTGTCAAAATGTTATTACTATTCAAAATTTTTTTTAAGATTTTATTTTTATAGAAAATTTTATTTCTATAGAAAATTTTGTCAAAATTTTACTACTATACAAAATTTTGTTAAGATTTTATTTCTATAGAAAATTTTGTCAAAATTTTATTTCTATAGAAAATTTTGTCAAAATTTTATTGCTATAGAAGATTTTGTCAAAATTTTTATTTCTATAGAAAATTTTGTCAAGCTGAGTTATATACGTATTTAATCGGCGTTTTTTTTTAATATATAACCCGTGTGGAGTAACTTACAATTGAGAAGACGGTGTTAGGAAGTTTTAAAATACCTTACCATCGGCAAGTGTTGCCGCAACCCAAGTAATTCGATTGTGGATGACAGTCGTTAGTACCAAATTGTATGCAATCCATGGTGGAGGGTACATAAGATTCGGCCTGACCGAACTTACGGCCGTATATACTTGTTTCGAAAGTTTACGTGATTTCAACAGAATATACACACTTCGTGGGGACTGAGACCAACATTACAATGTATTACTAATGGAATGCCAAAGTTCGTATACGCCGTACACGCAAAAAAATAATTCTTTCCTCCCAAACGAAATTTTACACAAACAAAGTTCGTTTCTCATTTGCTTTTCGTCGAAAGGAAGTGTATTTGGAAGGAAAGTATATACTTTTTGTGATAAACGTTTATTCTTTTCCAGGATGTAAAAACAATTTCATAAAGACTAACTCAAAAAATTTTTTTCTGGCTAATTGCATTTTCCTTCACATCTTTCTCACTTCCACGAAGTTTTTTAGTTCTTAGCACCTGTTTCTGTAATACAAACAATGTAGAAGAAATTATACGATTTTATAAATTTTTAAATTTTTTTACCTTTCGCCTGGACAGAGAATCGAACCGCGGACCATGCAATTTGTAAGCCAACACACTATCCACTGAGCTATGTAGCCGTTATTGTCATCAATAGACAATTACACATATAAGTTATATTTATTTATATAGCATAGCTTGCGGCGCCCACGAGCCGATTAAACAAAGTTTATTTAGCAGAAAAATACATTTAGTTGGGCACCGTGGAGCAGTGGTTGCTACGTCCGACTTGCATGCCAAGGGTCGTGGGTTCGATCCCTGCTTCGACCACTGTGTTTTTTTTTTTACATATATTCCAGATATGGTCGGAAGATTCCGAAAAAATGTTCAACATTACATTCTACTATATTAAATTTTTACTATGAACTGTAAAATATGTATATGTAAAAACAGTGTTTGATATAAACGAAATGGACTGTGTTGTTGGTTCAAAAATAACTTTTTTTTATCGAAAAATAATAATTTTGTAACAAACGATTTTTTTTTTGGTGATAAAAGTGTATACTTTTCGAAGCAATTCAAAAAACTCTAACAAAAGAAAAACGTTTTCGGTACACGTTTTCCAAACGTTTTTTTTCTTTGGGTGTACCTCAATGGGGACTATATTTAATTATTAGCCAATCTGAACTTATTTTTATATGGTTCCTTAACCCTTTCACTGCCGATGTCCACTTAGAAGGACATTGGAAAAAGACACCAAATTCTATTTGCCCACTTAGTTTCGATTTATTTATCGATGATATTTTAAAGACGATGCTTTAATCTAAAAAAGCTATAAATATTTTCTATATTGGTGAGCACTCAAATACATTTTTATAAACTTCTTTAACAATAAACGAAAAATCCGAAAATTTGAGACAATTTTTCTACTTTATGTTTCTAGTAAATGAACATTCATATAAAAACTATAGCTGATACATTTTCGAGTTCTTATTGTATTTTTTCTCACACTTTGAAAGATATTATAGAGCAAACAGCGCTTTTTTTCGTAAGGCCATATGGTCACAATTCAAAAATCAAATTTTCAGAACAAGCTTATATACACGCAAAGAAAAAATACTCTCCTCCGCAACGAAATTTTAGACAAAGGAAATTCCTATTTCTTATCACATATTTTCTTTTAGAGCAACTAAAACCGAATTTATAATAAACGATTCAACGATTGTCTCTAATATTTTTTACTATCTTTAAAAGAAAACCAGTAAGGAAAGTCTAAAGTCGGGCGGGGCCGACTATATTATACCCTGCACCACTTTGTAGAACTAAATTTTCGATACCATATCACATCCGTCAAATGTGTTGGGGGCTATATATAAAGGTTTGTCCCAAATACATACATTTAAATATCACTCGATCTGGAAGAATTTGATAGACTTCTACAAAATCTATAGACTCAAAATTTAAGTCGGCTAAAGCACTAGGGTGGAACACAATGTTGGTAAAAAACCAGATCGGCGAAAAATATATATGGCAGCTATATCTAAATCTGAACCGATTTTTTCCAAAATCAATAGGGATCGTCTTTGAGCCGAAACAGGACCCTATACCAAATTTTAGGACAATCGGACTAAAACTGCGAGCTGTACTTTGCACACAAAAATACATCAACAGACAGACAGACAGACGGACAGACAGACGGACAGACAGACGGACAGACAGACGGACAGACAGACAGACGGACATCGCTAAATCGACTCAGAATTTAATTCTAAGCCGATCCGTATACTAAAAGGTTGGTCTATGATTACTCCTTCTTGGCGTTACATACAAATGCACAAACTTATTATACCCTGTACCACAGTAGTGGTGAAGGGTATAAATATGGGAAACGTTTAAATCTGAAGCAATTTTAAGGAAACTTCGAAAAAGTTTATTTATGATTTATCGCTCGATGTATATGTATTAGAAGTTTAGGAAAATTAGAGTCATTTTTACAACTTTTCGACTAAGCAGTGGCGATTTAACAAGGAAATGTTGGTATTTTGACCATTTTTATCGAAATCAGAAAAACATATATATGGGAGCTATATCTAAATCTGAACCGATTTCAACCAAATTTGGCACGCATAGTTACAATGCTAATTCTACTCCCTGTGAAAAATTTCAACCAAATCGGAGTTAAAAATTGGCCTCTTTGGGCAAATGAGTGTAAATCGGGCGAAAGCTATATATGGGAGCTATATCTAAATCTGAACCGATTTGGCTGGTATTTTGCAAGTTTTTCGAGATCCATAAAATATTCGGATGTACGGAATTTGAGGAAGATCGGTTGATATACACGCCAATTATGACCAGATCGGCGAAAAATATATATGGCAGCTATATCTAAATCTGAACCGATTTTTTCCAAAATCAATAGGGATCGTCTTTGAGCCGAAACAGGACCCTATACCAAATTTTAAGACAATCGGACTAAAACTGCGAGCTGTACTTTGCACACAAAAATACATGAACAGACAGACAGACAGACAGACGGACATCGCTAAATCGACTCAGAATTTAATTCTAAGCCGATCCGTATACTAAAAGGTCGGTCTATGATTACTCCTTCTTGGCGTTACATACAAATGCACAAACTTATTATACCCTGTACCACAGTAGTGGTGAAGGGTATAAAAATTTGCGTCAAGAGAAAACTTTGCTTGTCTAAAATTTCGTTCCTCAGAAAATAAAACTCTTCTTTCTGTGTGGCTCTTGAAGTAATTGGGGTAGGTTCTCAAATACAAGTAAATTTAAGGGTAAATCCCAATATCGCTTAGAGAATTTCAGACGAATTTCAAGGCGCTCGAGTCGAATCTGGAGATCGGACTTAATAAGGATTGTACCTTAGTTTCAATACTTTCGTTCGAAAGTTTGAGTAATTTCAACAGACAGACAGACAGACATATAGATGGATGGACATATCTAGATTAACTCAGAATTCCACAAGCAATAATAACTTTTCAGAATGACAAAGTTAGTATACCCCCCATTCAATGGTGTTGGTTGTAAAAATCCCAGCTACCATGCTATACAGGGATAGGGTTTTCGCCACCAAGGCGGCATTTTTTTATTTTTTTAACGACCATAGACAAGGAATGAATCTATAGATCTTTCTTCCTTTGAGATTTTTAATGACCCTTTCTGCTGTTCGATTTTAAAATTATTATAGAATATTTGTTGTCATCACTTCCGAATTACAATGATGACAATGATTTTGTGAAATAGTATTTCCGTTCCCCTGTACCTTTTATTAAATTGGGTGACAAGAAAGGCTGGAAAACCACAACACATTTGGTATTTTTGTATCTCTTGTCATGTTGTTGTTGTTGTTATTCAATCGGATGTTAATGCCTTTGTGGATGAATGGAACATCCTACCTGTCCCTGAATTCCCAGGCGGTTTTACTATGTGCCTAATGATGATTTTATTGCTGTCAATGTACATTGCTTGTCTATTGAAATTTATGAGATATCAAAGCCATAAATGACCACCAGGATCTATGTAACCATCTTGCGGTCTACAGGGCTTTGCCTGTAGAATTTTCCTCTGTTGGTTAAGCTACTCTTGTATGTAGTTTTGGAAAAATAAATTTCAATAGAAAATTTTTACAAAATTAAATTTCTATAGAAAATTTTTTACAAAATTTTATTTCCATAGATAATTTTTGCAAAATTTTATTTCTTTAGAAAATTTTTGCAATAGTTTATTTTTAAAGGAATTGCTTGCAAATTATTTTTCTATAGAAAATTTTTCCAAAATTATATTTCTATAGAAAATTTTCCTAAATTTAATGTTTATAGGAAATTTTGTAAAAACTTCTTTTCTAAAGAAAATTTTGTAAAAACTTTAAATTTAGGCAATATTTTATCTCTGTAGAAAATTTTGCCAAAAAATTATTTCTATAGAATTTTTTCTCAAAATTTATTTGAATCAAAACAACGATAATACATTTTTTTTTGGAACAAAGATTAGAAACTTTCTTTGTATTAAAATTTCTTTATTTCAAAGAAATTTTTTCTTAATACTGTGTAAATAGCGTTTCCCTAAAATTTAGGAAGTATAATCTTCCATATTAGATTAGTATTTTTTATATCCTCCACCATAGGATGGGGGTCTATTAACTTTGTCATTCCGTTTGTAAAACATCGAAATATTGCTCTAAGACCCCATAAAGTATAAATATTCTGGGTCGTGGTGAAATTCTGAGTCGATCTAAGCATGTCCGTCCGTCCGTCCGTCTGTTGAAATCACGCTAACTTCCGAACGAAACAAACTATCGACTTGAAACTTGGCACAAGTAGTTGTTATTGATGTAGGTCAGATGGGTTTGAAAATGGGCCATATCGGACCACTTTTACGTATAGCCCCCATATAAACCGACGCTCAGATTTGGCTTGCGGAGCAAAATTCATCCGATCCGGCTGAAATTTGGTACATAATGTTTATATATGGTCTCTCACAACCATGCAACAATTGGTCTAAATCGGTCCATAATTATATATAGCCCCCGTATAAACCGATCCCCCGATTTGGCTTGCGGTGCCTCTAAGAGAAGCAAATTTCATCCGATCCGGCTGAAATTCCATACATGTTATAAGTATATGGTCTCTAACAACCATGCACAAATTGGTCCATATCGGTCCATAATTATATATAGCCCCCATATAAAGCGATCCCCAGATTTGAACTCCGGAGCCTCTTGCAGGAACAAAATTCATCCGATCCAGTTGAAATTTGATACGTGGTTTTATTATATAGTCTCTAACAACCATGCAAAAATTGGTCCATATCGCTCCATAATTATATATAGCACCCATAAGAACCCTTCCCCAGTTTTGATCTCCGGAGCCTCTTGGAGAAGCAAAATTCATCCGATCCGGTTGAAATTTGGAACGTTAGTATATGGCCGCTAATAACCGTGCCAAAATTGGTCCATATCGGTCTATAGTTATATATAGCCGATCCCCAATCACACTAAACTGGTCCTTATCGGTTCATAATCATGGTTGCCACTCGAGCCAAAAATAAACTACCAAAATGTTATTTCTATAGAACATTTGGTCAAAATTTTATTTTTGTAGAAAATTTTGTCAAAATTTTTGTTCTATAGAACATTTTGTCAAAATTTTTTTCTATGGAAAATTTTGTCAAAATCTTTGTTCTATAGAAAATATTGTCAAAGTTTTTGTTCTATAGAAAATTTTGTCAAAATTTTATTTCTATAAAAACTTTGTCAAAATTTTATTTCTATAGAAACTTTAAACTTAATTATATACGTATTTAATCGGCCTTTTTTAGTTTAATATATACCACGTATGGACTACCTTGCAATTTAGATGACGGTGTTAGGAAGTTTTAAGATACCTTGCCATCGGCAAGTGTTACCGCAACCCAAGTAATTCGATTGTGGATGACAGTCTTCAGTAGAAGTTTCTACGCAATCCATGGTGGAGGGTACATATCTTACGGCCGTATATACTTGTTTCAATGTAAGGTTTTCCAAGATTCGGCCTGTCGCACCTACACTGAAAAAAAAGCATACACGGTTATAAAGATTTTGTCTTTAGTTTAAAAAATTTGGTATTGATTCCGAGCCAAAGAAGCGGAGAATACAAGTAAGGATACTTTTAAGACACAATTCTCTTTTAAATTTAGGTTTTGTGTACTTGCTTCTAGGAAGCAAATTTTAATTTTTCGCTTTCTCAGCTTTTTTTCTTCATATGCTATCAAAGTCCTTTAAAAACGAGTTAACGGCAACTTTATTTTCCAAATTAAGACTCGACTTCCAGTAGAAATTATGCTATGTTTGAAGTAAAAAACTTCTTTAAAATAAAGTTTTGAAAAACATGTCCTATATTTGAACGATTTTTTGCTTTGTAGTCAAGATGCAAAAAGACAACAAATTTAAAGACAATTTCATTAAATTTAAAAAATTTTTCTGAATTATTAAAGTCAAGTTGACCTTAGCCTATAAATTTTTTTTTTCATGTTAAGATACCCATTTTTAAGTCAAATCACTTAATTATAAGGACAATACGACTTCATTGAAAAGTTTATCGACTTTTGGACAAGGAAAATAACTTTATTTTGGAGAAATGCGTCTTCTATGCTAAACAAAATTTGTATTCGTATTTTAAAGACATGAAATCTTTGACCTGACGACAATATTTTTTTCAGTGTATGGACCGTGTAAAATTTTTTTCTGTCTATATACTTTATATATTTCAGCATTTCATAAGAGTTTCAAAAGTTGCTTAAGGTATTGTACAATGAAGTGAACCAAGGACAATTCGTTTAGCAGAGCAAACATACCATAATTGGTATGAAGACTATAAGAATTGCACCAAAATGCAAAAATGTTCTTCTTGCATTTATACCGAAATGGTAAACTGTGCAAAAAACGAACACAATTTCGAGGAAACAAAATTTTGGCAAAATTCTTTATATATCAACTCAAGGGTTTCGTCAAAGTGGACAAAGACAAATAACACCTTCACCAACCTGTATTCATTGGAAAGACCAAGGAAATGGTGATTGATGCCATGACACTCACATGCCCATAATATCACCAAGATAGACAAATGACGAAAAGCTATGGAGAGGATTGACATTAGTATTGCAGCACTATCAACACAACATAGGAACTATTTTGAAGAAGACATCAACATTTACACTGAAAAACATTTATCTAGGACTACTATGACATATAATGCTAACTTGGAAAATCCATAAGAGTCGATATAAACCGACCCCAAGATTTATCTTCTGGAGCCTCATGCAGAAACAAATTTTCATTCGATCGTTTTGTTCATATCGGGTCATAATTATTTATGGACTCCTCTATCTAGAACCGATCTAGAACTAAATTTGCTTGTAACAGGTTGGCTGATAAGTCCCCGGTCTGAAACATAGATGGGCGTCGCTAGTATTAAATTCATATTATTTTTATATAGTACCAATCTTCAAATGATTCGTGTGAAAATTTGACATCTGTAAGTCAATTAGTTTGTGAGATAGAGCGTCTTCTGTGAAGCACTTTTGTTATTGTGAAAAAAAAAATGAAAAACAAGTATATACAGCAGTAAGTTCGGCCGGGCCGAATCTTAAATACCCACCACCATAAACCAAGTATTAGGGTTTCCTTTGAAATTTCAGGAGGGCTTGAGGACTTGAGGACACTTCCCGAAGATAAATTTAAAGATGTCACCTATGAGGACTATATCAGATTCTGGATTTATAAGAACCATTTTTGTTTGACTTTTAGAGGAATCATTAACATCTGCAAGAAAATTATAAAATAACGTCTTGATTTGAAATCTTAAATCTGTAGAAGTAAAATCTGGAAATTTTACATTGACTTTCAAGCAATTTTCATGATCAGTGTGCCTTCTATACCCTCAGGAAGTGAAGTCGGTCTATATGGAGGCATTACCAAATGGACCGATAAAAACTTAATCCGGTACACGTTTTGTGAGCCTAAAATACCAGAATATTTACAATTTCAGGCAAATCAGATAAAAACTACGGTTCTAGAACACCAAGGAGTTAAAACCGGGAGATCGTTCTTATGGGGGCTATACTAAAATATGGACCGATACTCACCGTTTTCGACACACCTCTTTATGACCTGAAAATACCTCTAGATTTCCAATTTCAGGAAAATAGGATAAAAACTTCGGATTCTAGAAGCCCAAGAAGTAAAATCGGGAAATCGGTCTATATGGGCGCTATACCAAAATATGGACCGATAATCACCATTTTCGGCACACCTCTTTATGGTCCTAAAATACCTCTAGATTTCCAATTTCAGACAAATTGGATAAAAAATACGGTTTCTATAAGCCCAAGACCCCAAATCGGGAGGTCGTTTTATATGGGGACCATACCAAAACATGGACCAATACTCACAATTTTTGGCACACGTATTTGTGGTCCTACAATACCTCTAGATTTCCAATTTCAGATAAATTGAATAAAAACTGCGGTTTCTATAAGCCCAAGAAATAAAATCGGGAGATCGGTCTATATGGGGGCTATACCAAAATATGGACCGACACTCATACTTTTTGGCACACGTATTTGTGGTCCTGCAATACCTCTAGATTTCCAATTTCAGGTAAATTGAATAAAAACTGCGGTTTCTATAAGCCCAAGAAGTAAAATCGGGAGATCGGTCTATATGGGGGCTATACCAAAATATGGACCGATACTCACCATTTTTGGCACACCTCTTTATGGTCATAAAATACCTCTAGATTTAAAATTTCAGGCAAATTGGATAAAAACTTCGATTTCTATAAGCCTAAGACCCCAAATCAGAAGGTTGGTTTATATGGGGACTATATCAAAACCTGGACCAATATTGCCCATCTTCGAACTTGACCTGCCTGCAGACAAAAGACGAGTTTGTGCAAAATTTCAGCACGATTGCTTCATTATTGAAGACTGTAGCGTGATTACAACAGACAGGCAGACAGACAGACAGACAGACGGACATCGTTATATCGTCTTAGAATTTCTCCCTGATCAAGAATATATATACTTTATATAGTCGGAAATCGATATTTCGATGTGTTACAAACGGAATGACAAACTTATTATACCCCCGTCACCATTCTATGGTGGTGGGTATAAAAAAGGAATTTCGTGTTTTGATAAATTACTGTTTTCTGAAGGGAAAAAATACGGTGGAAGCAAAAAACTTGGCTTGACAATGAGTTTCCGGACTCTGCCCCAGGGAAATCAACAATAATTGATTGGTATGCAAAATGCAAGCGTGGTGAAATTAGCACGGAGGACGGTGAATCCAGTGGACGCCCGAAAGAGGTGGTTACCGACGAAAACATCAACAAAATCCACAAAATGATTTTGAATGACCGTAAAATGAAGTTGATCGAGATAGCAGAGGCCTTAAAGATATCAAAGGAACACTTTGGTCATATCATTCATCAATATTTGGATATGCGGAAGCTCTGTGCAAAATGGGTGCCGCGCGAGCTCACATTTGACCAAAAACAACAACGTGTTGATGATTCTGATCGGTGTTTGCAGCTGTTAACTCGTAATACACCCGAGTTTTTCCGACGATATGTGACAATGGATGAAACATGGCTCCATCACTACAATCCTGAGTCCAATCGACAGTCGGCAGAGTGGACAGCGACCGGTGAACCGTCTCCGAAGCGTGTAAAAGTCCCCTGGCAAAGTAATGGCCTCTGTTTTTTGAGATGCGCATGGAATAATTTTTATCGATTATCTTGAGAAGGGAAAAACCATCAACAGTGACTATTATATGGCGTTATTGGAGCGTTTGAAGGTCGAAATCGCGATAAAACTGCCCCATATGAAGAAGAAAAAAGTGTTGTTCCACCAAGCCAACGCACCGTGCCACAAGTCATTGAGAACGATGGCAAAAATTCATGAATTGGGCTTCGAATTGCTTCCCCACCCACCGTATTCTCCAGATCTGGCCCCCATCGACTTTTTCTTGTTCTCTGACCTCAAAAGGATGCTCACAGGGGAAAAAAATTAGCAGCAATGAAGAGGTGATCGACCAAACCTGAGGCCTATTTTGAGGCAAAACCAAAGGAGTAATACCAAAATGGTATCAAAAAATTGGAAGGTCGTTATAATCGTTGTATCGCTCTTGAAGGGAACTATGTTGAATAATAAAAACGAATTTTGACCAAAAAATGTGTTTTTTCTTTGTTAGACCGGGGACTTATCAGCCAACCTGTTATATACTGAAACAAGCGTGCCCGGTTCAAAAGATTATTTCTTTTATACCTTTGATTTGGGTATGAAATCCGAGCCAAAGAATCTGAGAATTACAGTAAGGATGCATTTAATAAACAATTCGTTTTTAAATTTGAGTTTTTCATACTTGATTTTAGAAACAAAATTCAATTCATTCCATTTTTTTGTTTTTCTTCATGTACTAACAATGTCTTTAAAAATTTCCAAATTCAGACTCAGCTTCAGTCACGTTGCAACTCGAGCCAAAAATAATATTCCAAAATTTAAAGAAAATTTTACCAAAAATCTATCAAACACTGAAAAAAATATTGTCGTCAGGTCAAAGATTTCATGTCTTTAAAATACGAATACAAATTTTGTTTAGCATAGAAGACGCATTTCTCCAAAATAAAGTTATTTTCCTTGTCCAAAAGTCGATAAACTTTTCAATGAAGTCGTATTGTCCTTATAATTAAGTGATTTGACTTAAAATGGGTATCTTAACATGAAAAAAAAATTTATAGGCTAAGGTCAACTTGACTTTAATAATTCAGAAAATTTTTTAAATTTAATGAAATTGTCTTTAAATTTGTTGTCTTTTTGCATCTTGACTACAAAGCAAAAAATCGTTCAAATATAGGACATGTTTTTCAAAACTTTATTTTAAAGAAGTTTTTTACTTCAAACATAGCATAATTTCTACTGGAAGTCGAGTCTTAATTTGGAAAATAAAGTTGCCGTTAACTCGTTTTTAAAGGACTTTGATAGCATATGAAGAAAAAAAGCTGAGAAAGCGAAAAATTAAAATTTGCTTCCTAGAAGCAAGTACACAAAACCTAAATTTAAAAGAGAATTGTGTCTTAAAAGTATCCTTACTTGTATTCTCCGCTTCTTTGGCTCGGAATCAATACCAAATTTTTAAACTAAAGACAAAATCTTTATAACCGTGTATGCTTTTTTTTCAGTGAATTAAAAAAAAAACAAAATTTTTAAGTTGTTGAACAAATTTTTGTGGTTAGTATATTTTTTTTACCCAAAAAAATTTTTAACATTGATTTCATAGAAATTGTTGTTAATATTTTATATATATCTATAGAAAATTTCTACAAACTTTTATTTATATAGAAAATGTTTGCAAAATTTTATTTCTTCAAAAAATGTTTGCAAAATTATATTTTTTATAAAAAATTTTTTCAAAATTTTATTTCTACAGAAAATTTTTGCAAAATGTTATTTATATAGAAGATTGTTGGAAATTTTGATTTTATTTTGAAAGGCATTTTTTGGAAAATTTAATTTCTATAGAAAATTAATTTACTATAGAAAATTTGTGCAAAATTTTATTTCTAAAGATAATTTTGTAAATAATTTATTTCTATAGAAAATTTTTGCAATATGTCTTTTTTTACAGGAATTGTTTGCAAATTTTTTTTTGTAGAAAATTTTGTCAAAATTTTATTTCCATAGAAAATTTTTGCAAAATTTTATTTCTATAGAAAATTTTTGCAAAATTTTATTTCTATAGAAAATTTTTGCAAAATTTTATTTCTACGGAATATTTTTGCAAAATTTTATTTCTATGGAAAATTTTGTAATAAGCTTTTTCCATAGAAAATTTTTGCAAAGTTTTATTTCTTTTATTTATAGAGAAAATGTTTGTAAAATTTTATTTCTACCAAAAAATTTTTGCAAAATTTTAATTCTATATAAAATTTTTTCAAAATTTTATTTCTACAGAGAATTTTTGCAAAATGTCATTTACATAGAAGATTGTTGGAAATTTTCATTTCTGCAGACAACTTTTGGAAAATTTTATTTTGATAGGCATTTTTTGAAAAATGTAATATCTATAGAAAATGTTTGCAAAATTAATGTTCTATAGAAAATTTTTGCAAAATTTTATTTCTATAGAAAATTTTTCCAAAATTTTATTTCTATAGAAAATTTTGTCAAAATTTTATTTTTATATAAAATTTTTTCAAAATTTTATTTCTACAGAAAATTTTTGCAAAATTTTATTTCTATGGAAAATTTTGTAAAAACTTTTTTCCATAGAAAATTTTGGCAAAATTTTATTTCTTTTATTTATAGAGAAAATATTTGCAAAATTATATTTTTTTATATAAATTTTATTCAAAATTTTATTTCTGCAGAGAATTTTTACAAAATGTTATTTATATAGAAGATTGTTGAAAATTTTCATTTCTGCAGACAACTTTTGGAAAATTTTATTTTGATAGGCATTTTTTGGAAAATTTAATTTCTATAGAAAATGTTTGGAAAATTAATTTACTATAGAAAATTTGTGCAAAATTTTATTTCTACGGAATATTTTTGCAAAAGTTTATTTTTATGGAAAATTTTGTAAAAAGTTTTTTTTTCCATAGAAAATTTTGGCAAAGTTTTATTTCTTTTATTTATAGAGAAAATGTTTGTAAAATTTTATTTCTACCAAAAAAATTTTGCAAAATTTTAATTCTATATAAAATTTTTTTAAAATTTTATTTCTACAGAGAATTTTTGCAAAATGTTATTTATATAGAAGATTGTTGGAAATTTTCATTTCTGCAGACAACTTTTGGAAAACTTTATTTTGATAGACATTTTTTGAAAAATGTAATTTCTATAGAAAATTTTTGCAAAATTAATGTTCTATAGAAAATTTTTGCAAAATTAATGTTCTATAGAAAATTTTTGCAAAATTTTATTTCTATAGAAAATTTTTGCAAAATTTTATTTCTAAAGATAATTTTGTAAATACTTTATTTCTATAGAAAATTTTCGCAATACGTTTTTTTGTTTGTTGTTACAGGAAATGTTTGCAATTTTTTTTGTTCTGTAGAAAATTTTGTCAAAATTTTTTTCCATAGGAAAAATTTTTGCAAGGAATTTTTTAGATTTGGGAACAAGTAAAAGCACTGGGAGCTAAATCAGGAGAACAAGGTGGGTGGTCAAGCAACTCGTACTTTAATTCGTTGATTTTAGCCATTGTTAAAACACTCTTGTGCGCTGGTGCGTTGTCTTGATGAAAAATTATTTTTTTTGTGTTGTAAGCCAGGACGTTTTTCTCGAATTTGTACATTTAATTGATCCAAAAGGTTACAATAGTACTCTGAATTTATTTTTTGACCCTTTTGCAGGTAGTCAATCAATAAAATACCTTTGAAGTCCCAAAAAACCGTTGCCATAAACTTACTAGCCGATTGAATTGTTTTTGCCTTCTTTGGGGCACTTCCTCCAGCTTCAGTCCATTGTTTGGATTGTTCTTTTGTCTCTGGAGTATAGTGGTGGATCCATGTCTCATCAACAGTTTTGAAACGACGCTTAAAATCCATTTTATTTCGCTTATAACGATCCAAACAAGCTTGATAAATGTTCATTCTGTTCATCATGCGTTTTTGATCGACTGTTAACAAATGCGGCACCCATCTTACAGAAAGTTTTTTCATCATCTGTAGTTCTTCATGAAAAATTAAATGGACTCGATCATTTGAGATTCCCATGATATTAGCAATTTCACGCACTTTTATTCGTCGATTATTTGATACCATCTCAGCAAAAACAAGTATATACGGCCGTAAGTTCGGCCAGGCCGAAGCTTATGTACCCTCCATCATGGATTGCGTAGAAACTTCTTCTAAACACTGCCATCCACAATCGAATTACTTAAGTTGCGGTAACGCTTGCCGATGGCAAGGTATCGTAAAACCTCCTAACACCATCTTCTAAATTGTATGTAAGTCCATACGTGGTATATATTAAATCAAAAAAGATCGATCCAATACGTATATAAGTCAGTTTGACAAAGTAGACATAAAATTTTGACAAAATTTTCTATAGAAATAAAATTTTCACAAAATTTTCTATAGAAATAAAAATTTTGACAAAATATTCTATAGAAAGAAAATTTTGACAAAAATTTCTACAGAAATAAAATTTTAACAAAATTCTCTATAGAAATAAACTTTTGACAAAATTTTCTATAGAAATAAAATCTTGGTAGATTATTTGTGGCTCGAGTGGCAACCATGATTATGAACCGAAAAAAATTTGAACAAAATTTTCTATAGAAATAAAATTTTGACAAAATTTTCTATAGAAATAAAATTTTGACAAAATTTTCTATAGAAATAAAATTTTGGTAGATTATTTTTGGCTCTAGTGGCAACCATGATTATGAACCGATATGGACCAATTTTTGTGTGATTGGACCAATTTTGGTATGGTTGTTAGCGACCATATACTAACACCACGTTTCTAATTTGAACCGGATCGGATGAATTTTGCTCCACCAAGACGCTCCGGAGGTCAAATCTGGAGAACGTTTTATATGGGGGCTATATATAATTATGGACCGATATGGACCAATTCTGGCACGGTTGTTAAAGATCATATACTAACACCATGTTCCAAATTACAACCGGCTTGGATGAAATTTGCTTCTCTTGGAGACTTCGCAAGCCAAATCTGGGGATCGGTTTATATGGGGGCTATATGTAATTATGAACCGATGTGGACCAATTTTTGCATGGTTGTTAGAGACCGTATACCAACATCATGTACCAAATTTCAGCCGGATCGGATGAAATTTTTTTCTCTTTGAGGCTCCGCAGGCCAAATCTGGGGATCGGTTTATATGGGAGCTATATATAATTATGGACCGATGTGGACCATTTTTTGCATGGTTGTTAGAGAGCATATACCAACACCATGTACCAAATTTCAGCCGGATCGGATGAAATTTGCTTCTCTTTTAGGCTCCGCAAGTCAAATCTGGGGATCGGTTTATATGGGGGCTATATATAATTATGGACCGATGTAGACCATTTTTTGCATGGTTGTTAGAGACCACATACCAACACCATGTACCAAATTTCAGCCGGATCGGATGAAATTTTCTTCAGTTTAAGGCTCCGCAAGCCAAATCTGGGGATCGGTTTATATGGGGGCTATATATAATTATGGACCGATGTGGACCAATTTTCGCATGGTTGTTAGAGACTATATACCAACACCATGTACCAAATTTCAGCCGGATCGGATGAAATATGCTTCTGTTAGAGGCTCCACAAGCCAAATCTGAGGGTCCCTTTATATGGGGGCTATACGTAAAAGTGGACCGATATGGCCCATTTTCAATACCATCCGACCTACATCGATAACAACTACTTGTGCCAAGTTTCAAGTCGATAGCTTGTTTCGTTCGGAAGTTAGCGTGATTTCAACAGACGGAGGGACGGACGGACATGCTTAGATCGACTCAGAATTTCACCACGACCCAGAATATTTATACTTTATGGGGTCTTAGAGCAATATTTCGATGTGTTACAAACGGAATGACAAAGTTAATATACCCCCATCCTATGATGGAGGGAAAATTTTGGATTCAAGTAAATTTTTCCCAGTGTAGATATTTAATCTGCCCTTATTTATAAAACATAGACTCCTTATGGACTAATTTTGTCACAATTTGTATACCCTCCACCATAGGATGGGGGTATATTAACTTTGTCATTCCGTTTGTAACACATCGAAATATTGCTCTAAGACCCCATAAAGTATATATATTCTGGGTCGTGGTGAAATTCTGAGTCGATCTGAGCATGTCCGTCCGTCCGTCTGTTGAAATCACGCTATCTTCCGAATGAAACAAGCTATCGACTTGAAACTTGGCACAAGTAGTTGTTATTGATGTAGGTCAGATGGTATTGCAAATGGGCCATATCGGTCCAATTTTACGTATAGCCCCCATATAAAGGGACCCTCAGATTTGGCTTTTGGAGCCTCTAAGAGAAGCAAATTTCATCCGATCCGGCTGAAATTTGGTACATGGTGCTGGTATATGATCTCTAATAACCATGCACAAATTGGTTCACATCAGTCCATAATTATATATAACCCCCATATAAACCGATTCCCAGATTTGGCTTGCGGAGCCTCAAAGAGAAGCAAATTTCACCCGATCCGGCTGAAATTTGGTATATTTTGTTGGTATATGGTCTTTAATAACAATGCAAAAACTGGTTCACATCGGTCCACAATTATATATAGCCCCCATATAAACCGATCCCCAGATTTGGTTTGCGGAGCCTCAAAGAGAAGCAAATTTCACCCGATCCGGCTGAAATTTGGTACATTTTGTTGGTATATGGTCTTTAATAACCATGCAAAAACTGGTTCACATCGGTCCATAATTATATATAGCCCCCAAATAAACCGATCCCCAGATTTGGTTTGCGGAGCCTCAAAGAGAAGCAAATTTCATCCGATCCGGCTGAAATTTGGTACATGGTGTCGGTATATGGTCTCTAACAACCATGCAAAAAATTGGTCAATATCGGTCCATAATTATATATAGCCCCCATATAAACCGATCCCCAGATTTGGCTTCCGGAGCGTCTTGGAAGAGCAAAATTCATCCGATCCGATTCAAATTTGGAACGTCGTGTTAGTATATGGCCGCTAACAACCATACCAAAATTGGTCCTTATCGGTCTATAGTTATATATAGCTGATCTTCAGTCACACAAAAATTGGTCCATATCGGTTCATAATCATGGTTGCCACTCGAGCCAAAAATAATGTACCAAAATTTTATTTCTATAGAAAATTTTGTTAAAATTTTATTTGTATAGAAAATTTTTGTTAAAATTTTATTTCTATAGGAAATTTTGTTAAAATTTTATTTCTATAGAAAATCTTGTCAAAATTTTATTTCTATAAAAAATTTTGTAAACATTTTATTTCTATAGAAAGTTTTTGTCAAAAATTTATTCCTATGGAAAATTTTGTCAAGATTTTATTCCTATAGACAGTTTTATCAAAATTTTATTTCTATAGAAAATTTTGTTAAAATTTAATTTCTATAGAAAATTTTGTTAAAATTTTATTTCTATAGAAAATTTTGTCAAAATTTTATGTCTATAGAAAATTTTGTCAAAATTTTATGTCTATAGAAAATTTTGTTAAAATTTTATTTCTGCAGAAAATTTTGTCAAAATTTTATTTCTAACGAAAATTTTGTCAAAATTTTATTTCTATAAAAATTTTTTTGGAAATTTTATTTCTATAGAAAATTTTATTAAAATTTTATTTCTATAGAAAATTTTGTCAAAATTTTATGTCTATAGAAAATTTTGTTAAAATTTTATTTCTGTAGAAAATTTTGTCAAACTTTTATTTCTAACGAAAATTTTGTCAAAATTTTATGTCTATAGAAAATTTTGTCAAAATTTTATGTCTATAGAAAATTTTGTTAAAATTTTATTTCTGTAGAAAATTTTGTCAAAATTTTATTTCTAACGAAAATTTTGTCAAAATTTTATTTCTATAAAAATTTTTTTGGAAATTTTATTTCTATAGAAAATTTTGTTAAAATTTTTTTTCTATAGAAAATTTTGTCAAACTGAATTATATACGTATTTGATCGATCTTTTTTGATTTAATATATACCACGTATGGACTTACACACAATTCAGAAGACGGTGTTAGGAGGTTTAAGATACCTTGCCATCGGCAAGCGTTACCGCAACCCAAGTAATTCGATTGTGGATGACAGTGTTTAGTAGAAATTTCTACGCAATCCATGGTGGAGGGTATATAAGCTTCGGCCTGGCCGAACTTACGGCCGTCTATACTTGTTATTTTTATAGAAAATTTTGTGAAAATTGTTATTCCTATAAAAATTTTTGTCAAGATTAAATTTCTATAAAAATTTTATCAAATTTTATTTCTATAACATTTCTATAGAACATTTTGTCAAAATTGTATTTCTATAGAAAATTTCGTCAAAATTTTATTTATCTAGAAAATTTCGGCAAAATTTTATATCTATGGAACATTTTGTCAAAATTTTATTTCTATAGAAAATTTGGTCAAAATTTTAATTCTATAGAAATTTTTGTTTCGATATAAAATTTTGTCAACAATTTATTTTTATAGAAAACTTTGTCAAAATTGTATTTCTATAGTAAACTTTTGCAAAATTTAATTCTATTGAAAATGCTGTAAAATTTTATTTATACAGAGAATTTTTGCAAAATATAGTTTCTATGGAATTTTTTTTTTTTGCAAAATTTTATTTATATAGAGAGATTTCCCAAAATTTTATTTCTATAGAAAATTGAAGTACCTCGTATTTTGAAGGAATGTTTAGCAAAATCTACCGAAACATCAATCTACCAAACAGTAAAAAATCGACCATTTTTGTTGGAATCCCATTAACTGTGGAAAGCGAGTTTAAATACAGTCCGAATTAGAACTTTGCCTGTGCGAGCTTTTTCTTAAACTAACTACAAAAACATGAAATTTTACGTTAAAGGCAGATTCGCAATGCCAAATACAATTTCAAATACACTTACGAAATTTTTTAGCGATCTAGTGTGGCTTTTTTCGTGAGTTTTAATTATTAATTTAAATTGCTTTATAATTCCATATCCACTGATATTTTTCCGATCTCTTTTTTTTAAATTTTTTTCATGAAATTAAAATAAGTTTTTAATATTACTAATAATAAAAATAGAAGGCTATCACGCTAGAACGTGTAAAACTGCGGAGTATGACTATGTTTTGGTCTGAAATTCGCTGAACTCTCTTGGTTTTAATTTGTTCACCTTACCGCGACTGCACTGTACTTATGTTTTTTTTTTAGTGTAGAGGAACTCTATGCTTTGTCAAAAATGTTATGTAGTTTTGAAACTGCAACAACACAAATAGCCTCCAGATGTAATTTGTGTGAAAGACTTAGAAGAATACTTAGATGGCATGAGCCCAGTAGTGTGGTGACTGGCGGTGGTAACAAGTGTAATGCCTATCACTCTATATTGGTAAGTTGTGGTGAAGGAAACATGACCATGTTTTCGAAATGAAATTCTGAAATGATTATAACATTTCCGGTTATATATGCAGCAGTCCACTGCTCTCATACGCATTCACATAAACGGATATTCCGGGCCTTTTACACACTACACATTGCTAGTGGGATAGTATGGACAAATCTTGAATGGATCCCAGAGAAATTAACAAACTAAAATGCGATGACAATCCGGTTAACAACTTTTCTGGAATCAAATACAAATCTTGGTTTGTAGTTGTCCATAAAACACCATACAACATGGTCAATGTGAATTTAGCTAACGAGGTTGATAACTAAATGATTGGTTAAACCAATTTTCTTTAGAAATAAACTTTAGACAAAATTTTCTATAGAAATAAATTTTTTGCAAAATTTTCTATAGTAATAAAATTGGACAAAATGTTCTATAGAAGTACAATTTTGACAAAATGTTCTATAGAAATAAAATGTTGATACAATTTTCAATCGAAAGAAAATTTTCTATAGAAATAAAATTTTGACAATATTTTCTATAGAAATCAAATTTTGACAAAATGTTCTATAGAAGTACAATTTTGACAAAATGTTCTATAGAAGTAAAATTTTGATACAATTTTCAATCGAAAGACAATTTTCTATAGAAATAAAATTTTGACAAAATTTTCTATAGAAATAAAGTTTTGACAAAATGTTCTATAGAAGTAAAATTTTGACAACATTTATCTGGGAATACACTTTTAACAAAATTTTCACTAGAAATTTGACAAAATTTTTTTATAGAAATAAAATTTTGACCAAATTTTCTATAGAAATAAAATTTTGATAAAATTTTCTATAGAAATAAAATTTTGATAAAATTTTCTATAGGAATAAAATATTGACAAAATTTTCGATAGTAATAAAATTTTGACAAAATTTTCTATAGAAATAAAATTTTGACAAAATTTTCTATAGAAATAAAATTTTGACAAATTTTTCTATAGAAATAAAATTTTGCCAAAGATTTTCTATAGAAATAAAATTTCGTCAAAACTTTCCGTAGACAAAAATATTTGAGAAAATTTTTAGTAGAAATAAAATTTTGAGAAAGTTTTTTATAGAAATATTATTTTGATAAAATTTTCTATAGAAATCAAATTTTGATAAAATTTTGGATAGAAATAAAATTTTGTCACAATTTTCGATCGAAAGAAAATTTTGCAACATCTATCTAGGAATAAAATTTTAACAAAATTTTCACTAGCAATAAAATTTTGACAAAGTCTCTATAGATATAAAATTTTGAGAAAATTTTCTATAGAAATAAATATTGACAAATAAAATTTTTATACAAATGCAATTTTGCAAAATTTTCTAAAGAAATAAAATTTTCTATAGAAATAAAATTTTGACAAAATATTCTATAGAAGAAAAATTTTGACACAATTTTCGATCGAAAGAAAACTTTGACAACATCTATCCAGGAATAAAATTTTAACGAAATTTTCACTAGAAACAAAATTTTCTATATATATAAAATTTTGAGAAAATTTTCTATATATATAAAATTTTAAGAAAATATTGTGTAGAAATAAATATTGACAAATAAAATTTCTATACAACTAAAATTTTGACAACATTTTCTATAGAAATAAAATTTTGACAAAATTTTCTATAGAAATAAAATTTTGACAAAATTATCCATAGAAATAAAATTTTGACAAAATTTTCTATAGAAATAAAATTTTGATAACATCTATCTGGGAATACAATTTTAATAAAATTTTCACTAGAACTAAAATTTTGACAAAATTTTCTATAGAAATAAAATTTTAACAAAATTTGTTATAGAAATAAAAATTTTTTCTATAGAAACAAAATTTTGATAAAATTTTCTATAGGAATAAAATTTTGACAAAATTTTCTGTAGAAATAAAATTTTGACAAACTTTTCTACAGAATTAAAATTTTGACAAAATTTCCTATATAAATAAAATTTTGACAACATTTTCTAAAGAAATAAAATTTGTACAAAATTTTATTTCTATAGAAATAAAATAAAATGTTGACAAAATTTTCACTAGAAATAAAATTTGACAAAATTTTCTATAGAAATAAAATTTTGACAAAATTTTCTATAGAAATAAAATTTTGACAAAATTTTCTATAGAAATAAAATTTGACAAAATTTTCTATAGAAATAAAGAAATGTCACCAGCATTACTGAGGTGGGATAATCCACCGCTGAAAAACTTTTTGGTGTTCGGTCGAAGCAGGAATCGAACCCACGACCCTGTGTATGCAAGGCGGGCATGCTAACCATTGCACCACGGTGGCTCCCGTAGAAATAAAATTTTGACCAAATTTTTTATAGAAATAAAATTTTGACAAAATTTTCTATAGAAATAAAATTTTGACAAAATTTTCTATAGAAATAAAATTTTGACAAAATTTTCACTAGAAATAAAAATTGACAAAATTTTCTATAGAAATAAAATTTTGACAAATTTTTCTACAGAAATAAAATTTTGACAAAATTTCCTATATAAATAAAATGTTGACAAAATTTGCTATAGAAAGAAAATTTTGACAACATTTTCTAAAAAAATAAAATTTTTACAAAATGTTCTATAGAAATAAAATTTTGACAAAATTTCCTATATAAATAAAATGTTGACAAAATTTGCTATAAAAAGAAAATTGTGACAACATTTTCTAAAGGAATAAAATTTGTACAAAATTTTCTATAGAAATAAAATTTTTATAAAATTGTCTATAGAAATAAAATTTTGACAAAATTTTCTATAGAAATATAATTGTGACAAAATTTTCTATAGAAATATAATTGTGGCAAAATTTATATAGAAATAACATTTTGACAAAATGTCCTTTTTTCATTTTCCCCAAATGATTTGGGGAAGTTTTACGGGGTATATTTTTCTTTCAATCTCCATTGTTGGCTTATATTTCGTCCATGTTTAAAATGTAGCACTTGTTAATGTTGCAGAGGACTTATCTTCTATACCCTGACTTTGGTTGCCTCTCTCCTCGTTACTATTTCACTTCCTTTTGGATGAGAAGATATATCACATCACATGCTTAATCATGAACATGTCGTGTTAAGTGTTAACGTATCTTCCAACCAACCAATGAACAGACATACGGACAGAACAGAACATTATCCAAAAGTAGAGCGCACCATCTCAAGTCTTCTAAACCATTGACCACATTCAGTTAACTCATACTCATGTTCAACTAAATGAGCCGAAACACTTCCTTCAGTGACATCAAAGAAGGAAGGTAACAAGAGTGACTACAACTTATTTTCCATAACGAGGTGAATGCTTTACCAATGGCTGTAAGTTTTTGTGGGGAGGGCTGTGTGTGAACGGGTCATTTTGTTTAGTTGTAAAACTTTTGTCTTCATGAATTTTCAAATGGAGCAGATAATTTCTAGAAAATTCTCTTAATTTAATAGTAATAATGTTATAGCCTGTGTAGAAAAACAGAAACAAAAACACAACAGATTTTGTGGAATATGGCCAACAATCTGGAATATTATCAACGACCAAAAGTCAACACTCACACGTCAGAGCTTCAAATACAGTTGACTCTATGTGGCCATCGACATCTGTATAGCTGGACTAAATTAAATTACCTTTGAGTTGTGCTGGTGTTTGTCTTGGAATAAAGTGAACTTAAGTTTGCCGACATCGCTAAATGGGTTAGAATGTCGTTCAAATGTCAAATCAACACTGTGACTTTGACTTGAACCCGATGGCTTCTTTAAAGGCGGCAAGTTGATTTACTAAACATATAGGAATTCTTCAATGTTCGCTTCATTGAACTGTGGTGCAGTTCTTAGCGATGAAGAAATGTGAAAATTTTGTAATGAAAAATTTTGCCAAAATTTTATTCCTAAATATAATTTAGTCAAAATTTCATTTCTATACAAAATTTTGTTAAAATGTTATCCCTAAATATAATTTTGTCAACATTTAATTTCTAGAGAAAATTTTGCCAACATTTCTATAGACATTTCTATAGAAAATTTTGCCTAGATTTTATTTCTATAGAAAATTTTGCCTAGATTTTATTTCTATAGAAAATTTTGTCCAAATTTTATCTCCATAGAAAACTATCTCAAAACTTTATATCTATAGAAAATGTTGTCATAATTTTATTTCTATGGAAAATTTTGTCAAAATTTTATTCCTAGAGAAAATTTTGTCCGAATTTTACTCCTAGAGAAATTTTTGTCAGTACCTTATTCTTAGAGATAATTTGGTCAAAATTTTATTCCTAAATAAAATTTGTGAAGGACCTCTTAAGAAAATTTTGTCAAATTTTTATTTCTGTAGATAATTTTGCCTTTATTTTATTTCTATAGATTTTTTTTTTAATTTTTGTTTCTTTAGAAAATGTTGTCAACATTTTAGTCCTAGAGAATATTTTTTCAAAATTTTATCAAAAGAAAATTTTGTCAAAACTTTATTCCTAGAGATAATTTTGTTAAAGTTTTATTTCAATAGAAAATTTTGTCCAAATTGTATTTCTATAGAAAATGTTGTCAAAAATGCATTTCTATAGAATTTTTTTATTTCTATAGAAAATTTTTTTAAAATGTTATCCATAAATATAATTTTGCCAAAATTTTGTCAAAATTGTATTTCTATAGAAAATGTTGTCAAAAAAATATTTCTATAGAATTTTTTTTAATTTCTATAGAAAATTTTGTTAAAATGTTATCCATAAATATAATTTTTAATATCTAGAGAAAATTTTGCCAACGTTTTATTTCTATAGAAAATTTTGCCTAAATTTTATTTCTATAGAAAATTTTGTCAAAATGTTATCTCCATAGAAAACTTTCTCCAAACTTTATATCTATAGAAAATGTTGTCATAATTTTATTTCTATGGAAAATTTTGTCAAAATTTTAATCCCAGAGAAAATTTTGTCAAAATTTTATTCCTAGAGAAAATTTGGTCCGAATTTTACTCCTAGAGAAATTTTTGTCAGTACCTTATTTTTAGACATAATTTGGTCAAAATTTTATTCCCAGATAAAATTTGTGAAAGACCACTTAAAAAAAAATTTGTCAAATTTTTATTTCTGTAGATAATTTTGCCTTTATTTTATTTCTATAGATTTTTTTTTTTTAATTTTTGTTTCTTTAGAAAATGTTGTCAACATTTTAGTCCTACACACAAAAAAATATTTTTCTGATTCAATCACGAAATTAATTGATCCAATTAATTTTTTAATTGAAATGTCTTCAATCACGAAAATGATAGTATCAATCACAGTTTTAATTGGGCATAGAAAAAATCCTTGATTAAAAAATTAATCGATTAGCAATTTTCAATTAATTTTTTAATCGATTCAATTAAAAATTTAATTGATTTTGAATGCAAACCCCAATTAATTTTTTATTTAAAAAGGTAACTATTTTCAACTACTTTCTGAATTGGTTTAGAGTTTTTATTTTGATTAAGAAATCTTCATTACTTTTTTTAACTGACTTAGTCTTCTGAATTTGATTAAACAGTTAATTCTATCAATTAATTTTTTAATTAAAAATTTTAAAATTTTCAATCATTGACTTAATTAACCTAATGTTTCTACCTTGATTAAAAAGTTAATTGTATCAATTAATTTATTAATTGAAAAAACATTCAACTTCAATTAACTTTTTAATTGGAAATATTCTGGTGATATTTTTTTCTGTGTAGAGAAAATTTGTCAAAGATTTATTTTAATTAAAAATATTGTCAAAATTTTATTTCCATAGAAAATTTTGTTAAAATATTATTCCTAGAAAAAAAATCAACATTTTATTCAGTATTTTTCAAAATTTCTATTTCTATAGAACATTTTTTCAAAATGTTGTTTCTATATAAAATTTTGTCAAATTTTATTTCCATAGAAAATTTTGTCAACTTTTATTTCCATAGAAAATTCAACATTTTATTCATTATTTCTCAAAATTGCGTTTCTATATAAAATTTTGTCAAAATTGTTTGTCTATAGAAAATTTTTGTCAAAATGTTATCATTAGAATTTTTTTCCAACATTTTATTCATTATTTTTCAAAATTTTAGCTCAATGGTAAATTTTTTTTAATTTCTGTAGAAAATGTTATTTCTGTAGAAAATTTTGCCGATTGAAAGTTGGTCCAGGCCGAATCTTATGAAGCCTCCACTATGGATTTTAGACATCGAAGGGGCATTCAAAAAAGTCAATCCGAGCTCGATATTAAATGAATTGTCCACTGTGAACATTGATCAAGGGATACATTAGCTATTGGACGAACTTCTAACGAAGAGACGTATTTGGTCAAAGTTTTATTTTAATAGAAAATTTTGTCAAAGTTTTATTTTAATAGAAAATTTTGTCAAAATTTTATTTCTATAGAAAATTTTGTCAAAATTTTATTTCTATAGAAAATTTTGCCAAAATTTTATTTCTATAGAAAATTTTGTCAAAATTTTATTTCTATAGAAAATTTTTTCCAAATTTTATTTCTATAGAAAATTTTTTCCAAATTTTATTTTTATATAGAAATTTTTTTCCAAATTTTATTTCTATAGAAAATTTAGTCAAAATTTTATTTCTATAGAAAATTTAGTCAAAATTTTATTTCTATAGAAAACTTAGTCAAAATGTAAAAAAATATAAAAAGGAAGCTCTTTTCTTTGAGCTTAAAATGGAATCGGGCAGCACTCAGTTAAAAGAGAAGTTCACCACTGTGGTATCACAATGGACTGCCACCTAACCTAACTTAACAAAATTTTCTATAGAAATAAAATTTTGACAAATTTTTCTGTAGAAATAAAATTTTGACAAAATTTTCTCTAGAAATAAAATTTTGACAAAATTTTCTATAGAAATAAAATTTGGAAAAAATTTTCTATAGAAATAAAATTTTGACAAAATTTTCTATAGACATACAATTTTGACAAAATTTTCTATAGAAATAAAATTTTGACAAAATTTTCTATAGAAATAAAATTTTGAAAAAATTTTCTATAGAAATAAAATTTGGAAAAAATTTTCTATAGAAATAAAATTTTGACAAAATTTTCTATAGAAGTAAAATTTTGACAAAATTTTATATAGAAATAAAATTTGGAAAAAATTTTCTATAGAAATAAAATTTTGACAAAATTTTCTATAGAAATAAACTTTTTACAAAATTTTCTATAGAAATAAAATTTTGACAAAATTTTCTATAGAAATATAATTTTAACAAAATTTTCTATTAAAATAAAATTTTGACAAAATACGTCTCTTCGTTAGAAGTTCGTCTAATAGCCAATATATCCCTTGATCAATGTTCACAGTGGACAATACATTTAATATCGGACTGAGATTGACTTTTTTGAATGCCCCTTCGATGTCTAAAATCCATAGTGGAGGCTTCATAAGATTCGGCCTGGACCTACTTTCAATCGTATCTTTTTCTGCCTTTTTAGTGGACGTTAAACCTTTGTGATCCACTGTTTCAACGATGACATAGAAAATCCCTTAAACTAACAGTCACCAGAATGGTCACAATATTTTCGCATAGACTATCTGTAGTGTTTGTTAGCTTGTAAAGGCAATTGTTGATGTTAAGCCAGCAGCAAACAAGCTGAAGTTGTTTGCAAAATCTTCATCAATGTGATGTAGTGAAATCAGCACATATTTTGGCAGGAAGATTTACCCTTCTACCACCAACGAACTAACGGACGAATATCAAGAATATCAAAAGCATCTTCTTATGAAGTGACACCACAAAAGATGTCGTTGTCGTCGTCTGTCGTTACTGCCACAGCATAAATGAATGAAGAGCACTTTGACTAAGAATAACAAGGCTTACTTACTACTGCTGCTGCCACTACAAACGGGGCCACATAACGAGCAAAACATCCAGTCACTCAAGTAGAAAGACATATGAAATCTCCGGGCGAATAACCATACTTCATGGATGTTTGTAAGGCAAAAGACTGAATCTGACTACTGGTTCTCTTTAGACGAAGCAATTCGATTAAAGGTTTATTTATTCAAGACTCAGAACATGCTTAAGATGCACAATTTCTCATCCTTGTTCTTCGCCCTCCCCTGCCTCCACGGCACGGACTTTGCTTCCATCTATCCATAGTGTTCACATCCTTTTGAATGTGGATCTAAGACAAAATGCAGCTGCAGCAGAGAAATCAGCCACAAAATCCTCTTTAGTTCTTTTTGTTGTGTGTTGAAGAATTACTAAAGATGGCCAAATGTTAAATGAAACAATGGCAGTTGCATATCTGTCATTGCGAGTCGTTCGCTTCGAATGTCTTTAAGGTTGTCTTGGCCATTAGTATGTCAGTTGCTTTATTGGGACTTGAGTAAGCATCGACTAGGAAAGAGGATTTTTTCCTCATCCAGTTAGGCTGTTTGCACAGTACTCCATGATTGGGTCATAACAAGCTAAAGGACCTTGATTCCAGAGTCAAGTTCCGTCAAAAGCCCTGAAATGATTTGCAGTTCCAATGAGCACCACCGATTTTTTTTTTGTCAAAAAGAACATTTTCATTAGGCCCATGAAAATGTTCATGAATAGTATGAAATGTTTCGCTAATTAAAGGATAAATTCGTTTTAATAGCGAAATTTTATTTGTATATGTAAAACTGCATTCTTAGCACTGCGAAACTTTTTGTACCGAGAGTTATCCCGAATAGCCGAATCGTATGCGACCTCCACCAAAAATTGTGTCCGAAGATCTATTAAAGACTACCACCCACAATCGAATTACTTGGGTTGTTGTTGTAACAGAATATTGTGATTTCATCGAGATCAACACTTACATTTCTGTATGTGCTTGCCTATCCTTAGTCTGCGTGGGAGTTCACTTTCCTCTGGCACTTTGGTACTTCGGCTTGTATCCAGATCAAGGAACTCTGCGACTAAGATGGGATGTATCCAGAGGGATCTGGTGGTGATTCGGGTAGGTTTAGATCGGCAAGCGAAAAGGTAACGTGTGTCACGCGAATTAAGGGTCGCGGACACAGGTTAGCCACGCTACTATCAATCACTGATATGTAGCAATTGAGGCGGATGTACTGACCTGATCTTAGTTGGGCCTAATATACCGTGAGAAGACTCTTTCCTCTGAAGTTTGCCGTCATCCCTAGATTGCCGCGTGAGGTCTCTTTCTGGTGTTATGGGCGGCGGTCGAACTCTGGGAACATGATTAATCTTGTGGTTTAGATCAAGGAACTCTGCGACTAAGATGGGATGTATCCACAGTGATCTGGTGGTGATTCGGGTAAGTTTAGATCCGCAAGCGAAAAGATAACGAGTGTCACGCGGCCCTTAATTGCAGATTGGACACAGGTTAGCCACGCTACTATCAATCGCTGATAGGTAGGAATTGAGGCGGATGTACTGACCTGATCTTAGTTGGGCGCTACCGGCAAGCGATTTGAGGACCTTGTTTCTACCGCGAAGTTTATCCCAAATTGCAGTGGCGTGAGCATACGACTTAAAATGAATGTGGCCCCAAGGATGTTGGGGTACTTTTTAGTTGGAATTGTTTAGCCATCGAGTCTCACACCGCTCAGCTACAGTGACCTCATGAATTCTCTTCAAACCTGATTTGTACTCTGTCTGATCTAAAGGCTCTCTTGTAACTCTGGATCTTCAGAGCTCCCGCGAAAATGAAGATCAACCTTAAATTCCAGGGTGGAGTTTGTCTATCCTTAAGATGGTGGTTTGGATTATTGCTGCGACAACCACTCAGGAGATACTACTTTGAGAACATATAATTGTGTCTACGCACGGGAAGCATCTTTGTCTCCACATGAAGGTGATCGAAGGCAGCGTTGTGGCAGGTCTGTATGTTATTCCACTGCGAATCATTTGTCTGAGCTGTCCACACTGGCGCGAACACCGCAGTGCAAACCCTGCTGATCCTAGAATCAAGGAACTTAATCTAGAGATTAGTAAAATAGTCGATGAATTCAAGCGACTGAAGTGTATACACTGGCGCTGCATAGTTTGCTACTAACCGGCCAGTCTCCTTAAAGGTAAGTCAACACGGTTTCTTTGTTCGCACTGCTACCGGCAAGCAATTTGAGGACCTTGTTTACGGTGCGGAGCTTATTATAAAGTGCAGTGTCGTGAGCAGACTACTTGAAATGAATGTGACCCCGAGAGTGATGGGGTACTTTATCGGTCGGAATTGTCACCATCGACTCTGACACCGCTCAGCCACAGTATCCTTATGAATCTTCCTCAGACCTGCCTAATCTAGAGGCTCTATTTTGTAGCGCTCGATCTAGCGCTCTCGCTTTATTATAGCGGGAGCGCTATATCTTCGACCCTTAGATTGTCTATCCATAAGATGGTGGATTGGATGATTACTGGGGTAACAACCCACAATATACTGCGTTGACAACATAGAATCGTATCTAGGCACGGGAAGGATCATTGTCTCCACATAAAGGTGATCCAGGGGAATGCTGCGGAGACATAACATACAGTCGCAGTTCTAAGGGTAGAGTTATGGCAAGTATGTATGTTATTCCACTGCGTATCACTTGTCTGAGGTGTACCCACTGGCGCAAACGTGACGAACGACGCCTTGCTGGTCCTTGAATCAGTGACTGAGGCTAGTAAAGTAGTCAACGAGCACAAGCGGAACCCATGGTTAGAGCACCTGCATCAATGTAACTTAGGCACAGAAACAGGTAAGTTGTGGTAAAGGTGAGATCCCTCTCGAACTCCGCTATAAGACATGGTGGGTCTCCTTTACCATCTTAGCATTGACTTCTAAATTGTAAGTTAGTCCATATGGAGTCAACAACAGCTTATTTTGGAAGACCTTCACGAAATATGTAGTGAACTATGACCTTGGTTGAGTTCACCATAATATGGATAAACACTGGTTCTTGACGGAGCTTGATTGTCCAAAATTGGTTGAGTTCATCGAAGCACTGATGTTGAGTTAATCCACGTGGAAAGTTGTAAAAAATAATCGCACGAAAACGGTGAAATTCTGAGTCTATCCAGCGATGCCCTTTTGTCTGTTGAAATCACGGTAACCTCGAACGAAACGACGTAGCTCGGATGATATTGCAAATAGACCGTATCGGTCCAATTTTATATATAGCCACCGTATAAGCCGATGACTAGATTTGACTTCTGGGCCTTCTTTAAAAAGTAAATGTCACTAACTCACAATTTTGAAGACGGTTTAGAAGAATCCCTATCATGGTGACAGTCTTCATTATAATTTGTACGCTATCCATGATGAAGGCTGCATAAGATTCGGTTTGGTCGAACTTTTGCTTAGAAATACTGTAAACATTAGCTTAACTCGTTAGTACTGTCTTCGTTGTCATTTCCTTCATATATTCTTAAATCTACACAATTGCTAAAACCAGTGGCCACCTCCATCATCATTCGAGGGGGGAAATGGTACATTTTCCTCTTGTGGCATTTGTGTCCTTTATCATGTCATGTTGAACATCTTTATGTTTTTGCCAAAAGGATTTCTCACAAAAATCAAGTGAGTGATGTGATGTAATTCCCCATTACAATGGTAACACAGCGGCTTGCAGTTTTCATAGGAAGAGAGATGGCTGCGGTAACATGGTTTGAACTCTGAAAGCCCCTTGCCTTGCTTTTGGTAATGTTGTACGATGCCAATGACGACGTCTTCGTCACTGGTACATATGGCAAGACGTTATTGTTATTGCTGCATTTTACTTAACATTTCGTGAGTTGTCTATATTCTGGGGTTTCAAGGCATCCCAGTTCTACATATTCATGTAGGTTTTCTTTACACTTGAATGTATCAAAACCTTGGCAAACAATGTTATGCCACATAATTCAACAGCTTAGCATGAATTGATGTTCCTCTGGTTTTGATATAGCCATATGGGCGAGTACGTTGAAATTAAATTTTCTTGCGCAATGATCTATTTTTCTGGGGTGGAAAATTATTATGAGGAATATGTTCGTTAACTTTGCCATTCTGTTTATTATGTATCGACATTTGGCTTAAAAGCATATAGTTCGAACCTCCAGCGCCTTTTTACTAGTCATGGCCCTCCGATGTTTAATGAAATCCAGAGCGGAGTTAGTGGAAGCCTGGGCGAGTTTTCATGCTCTGAAAGCCTGGAGCGAGTTTTCAATACCACTACAGTAACCATTCCATGAGTTGTTTTGGGTCCTTCTCAGTTCTTGCTTATAAACTCTCAGATTCGTCTTGTAAGCATCCCAATCCAATGGAGTTCTGGTGGACATTGCCTTGTTAAAGAGCTTCCATTAGGATTTCCTCATATTACTAACACCGTACTAACAAAACCCAGGCAATCACTTCATACCCGCTGCTAGAATTGAGGCCCAACATCCCAGGTGAAGCACCAGGACTCGCATACGAATGCCGTCGTGCTAACCCTGGCACAGGTGCAGGTAACTTCTGGTCAATAGTGAGAGCCCTCATTCTCATTCACCTCAGGCGATGTAATAATCAATAAAGAACTCAACCAACGCAAGCTGTGTCATACGACGGTCTTCGTGCCGAAGGCATTCGATACAGTCAGTCATACCAAACTATTCAAGGACATTGAAAACACATCGCCAGTGGCAGGTTTGGTACTTTATTATCTGTGGGCCCAGCCGCACTTGGCACTTAAAGGGTGATATGGTCCAAATTTGGTCAAGGGAAAACGCGTGTAAATCGGTGAAATAGTTTATTTAAAAAATCAAATTAAATTTCTTTTTCAAGTTCAATTAGTATAAAATTCAGGAAGAATATTCAGTTAGGCTTTCGCTTTTCCAAATCCGAATTGCCGGGCCTCACGCTTGACACCTGCCATCAGATTTTGTACAGCCACCTTGTCCACCTTCTTCGCCGCAGAAAGCCAGTTTGCCTTGAACCAGGGATCCGGAGCGGAGCGGAGCAAGCCCTTTTTTGCCGGAGTGGGGGCGGAGCGGGAGCGGCATTTCTAAAATCCGGAGCGGAGCGGATTCCAAATGAAAAACCGCTCCGCTAAGAATAAAATATTACTTGAATGAAATGTGTAACTTGGAAATTACACTGTGTAGGTAATTTCAAATTTATCTAGTACTTAGCGTAGTGTGAGTAAACGTTTAAAATGTACGATATGTATTTTTGTACGTACGTACATTGGAGAAAATACAACGTGTTTTTTAGTAATTGTTTTCAAAAACGGCAAATGTCAAAATATATATCTAGTATGTGTTGTAAAAGTAACAACAATACTTTCGATCAATTTCATCCCGTATTACTACAAAGGTGTTTGTAATGAACGTCAAATAAATGCAATTAAACGATCTTATTTATATTTAATTTTTTAGTTTTCTACACTGAAAAAAATATTGTCGTGAAGTCAAAGATTCCATGTCCTTAGAATAAGAATGCAAATTTTGCTTAACATGGAAGACGCATTTCTCTAAAATAAAGTTTTTTTCTTGTCCAAAAGGCAATAAACTTTTGAATGAAGTTGTAATGTCCTTATAATTAAGTGATTTTACTTAAAAATGTGTATCATAACATGAAAGATAAAATTTTTGAGGTAAGGTCAACGTGACTTTAATAATTAAGAAAAATTCTTTAAAATTAATAAAATTGTCTTTAAATTTGTTTCCTTTTTGCATCTTGCCTACAAAGCAAAAAATCGTTAAAAAATAAGACATGTTTTTCAACACTTTATTTTAAAGACGCTTTTTACTTGAAACATAGCATAATTTTTACTGGAAGTCGAGTCTTAATATGGAAAAAAAATAACTCGTTAACTCGTTTTTAAAGGATTTTGATAACAACTGACGAAAAAAAATCTAAAAAAATTAAAAATTAACATTTGCTTCCTAGAAGCAAGTACATAACCCCCAAATTTAAAAGAGAATTACGTCTTTAAAGTATCCTTTCTTGTATTCTCCGCTTCTTTGGCTCGGAATTAATACCCAAACTGTTAAAGTAAAGACAAAATCTTTGGAACCGGGCATGTTTTTTTTCATTCACATTTGCTTTACTATTGTACTATATCCTAGCATTCTCTTATTTCTGATATTAGTTCTCGAAAATTTAATTAAAATTATGGATAGTTTAAATTTTGGTTGAAAAATGTGCGCATATACATTTATTATACAATAAAGGGGAAAAAATCGAAATTAGGTAACACTAGATCTGAGTAAGAATATTCGTAGGTATACCACGGACTGATGTCGATGGAGGTTGTTGCAAACATAAACATACACACACACATTACAAATATAACAAAACCTCTTCTCTACGTCTGTTGCAAAACAAAAAAAAAACTTTCGGAGAGTAGTTACTTCTACTCTGTGTATAGACTTTCAATTCTAATGGTCAGACCAAACAGAATTTGGTCCATTTTCATAAATTTGGTTTCTATCACATATTAAATAGTAGATGGTGCACCGCAAAGAATATTGTCGGGAGGCCAAATATTTCACATGCTTCAAATACGAATACGAATTTTGCTTAGAATAGAAGACGTATTTCTCTGAAAAAAAGTTTTTCCTTGTCTAAAAGTCTCTAAACTTTTCAATGAAGTCTGTTTGTCCTCATAGCTAAGTGATTCGACATAAAAATGTGTATCCTAACATGAATGCAAATTTCGTTTTAATGAAGTCAAAATGGATTTAATATTTCTGAAAAATTCTTCAAAATTAATAAAATATTTCAACACATTGTTTTAAAGTCATTATACCCTAAACCACATAGTGGTTAGGGTATAATAAGTTTGATCTGCCAAAAAATGTGCCTACAAGAAATATTGATTTTAGACCCCATAAAATATATACCGATCGACTCAGAATCACCTCCTGAGTCGATCTAGCGCTTGGCGTCCATCCGTCCGTCTGTCCATGTATTTGTTGTTCACAGGATTTCGGTCGCAATTATTAACCGATTTTGATGAAATTTGGTACAGGGAGTTTTTTTGGGCACAAGGACGAACGTTATTGAATTTGGAAGAAATCGGATCAAATTTAGATATAGCTCCCATATATATGTATTGCCCGATTTCGACAAATGGGGTCACGTTGCACTTTTTTTACTAACCGATCGTCGTCAAATTTAGCACAAAATAATCTTCTGTATCACCCTTTAAGTCTGAAAATTTCATCGAAATCGGTTCAGATTTAGATATAGGTCCCATATATATGTATCGCCCGATTTTGTCAAATTAGGTCATAAAACCCTTATTTATCAACCGATCTTACTCAAAGTTGGCGAAATATAATCTTCTATAGCACTAACTATATGTGCAAAAAATCATCGAAATCGGTTCAGATTTAGCTATAGCTCCCATATATGTACCGCCCGATTTTTCTAAATAAAATAAAACTCAATTGAACAAATAATACAATGTTTGTACTATAATTTTCTCGAAGAGGAGCGGAGCGGAGCGATTTTTTTTTCTCGGAGCGGAGCGAGGAGCGGAGCGTTTTTTTTTTCTCCGTTCAGATTTAGCTATAGCTCCCATATATGTACCGCCCGATTTTTCTAAATAAAATAAAACTCAATTGAACAAATAATACAATGTTTGTACTATAATTTTCTCGAAGAGGAGCGGAGCGATTTTTTTTTCTCGGAGCGGAGCGAGGAGCGGAGCGTTTTTTTTTTCTCCGGAGCGGGAGCGGAGCGGAGCGAAAAAAATGGACCGCTCCGGATCCCTGCCTTGAACCGCTGCTCGTACTTAGCAGTTTTTATACCCACCACCATAGAATGGTGACGGGGGTATAACAAGTTTGTCATTCCGTTTGTAACACATCGAAATATCGATTTCCGACTATATAAAGGGAGAAATTCTAAGACGATATAACGATGCCCGTCTGTCTGTCTGTTGTAATCACGCTACAGTCTTCAATAATGAAGCAATCGTGCTGAAATTTTGCACAAACTCGTCGTTTGTCTGCAGTCAGGTCAAGTTCGAAGATGGGCTATATCGGTCCAGGTTTTGATATAGTCCCCATATAAACCGACCTCCCGATTTGGGGTCTTGGGCTTATAGAAATCGTAGTTTTTATCCAATTTGCCTGAAATTTGAAATCTAGAGGTATTTTATGACCATAAAGAGGTGTGCCAAAAATGGTGAGTATCGGTCCATGTTTTGGTATAGCCCCCATATAGACCGATCTCCCGATTTTATTTCTTGGGCTTATAGAAACCGCAATTTTTATTCAATTTACCTGAAATTGGAAATCTAGAGGTACTGTAGGATCACAAATATGTGTGCCAAAAATTGTTAGTATCGGTCCATATTTTGGTATAGCCCCCATATAGACCCATCTCCCGATTTTACTTCTTGGGCTTATAGAAACCGCAGTTTTTATTCAATTTACCTGAAATTGGAAATCTAGAGGAACTGTAGGATCACAAATATGTGTGCCAAAAATTGTGAGTATCGGTCCATATTTTGGTATGGTCCCCATCATTGGCGTAGCTAGACAATTTTCCTAGGGGGGATATAGCCCCCCTAGCTAAAAATTTATAGACTGAACTTATAGGTTCAATTAATGTTTTATTTCATAAAATTGAATAAAAAATTAGACATCAAAATAACTCGTCAATTAATTTATAATAAAGCAACTAAAAGTAGTTCCACACTTTTCCCAGCAAAAAAATTGTGAGTTGTTCTAAAGGCACAACTTTAAAAGTACTTCCAAAAATGTCCTCAATTATTTTAACTACACAGGAAATTTTTTTTCATATTTTAATGTGTAATTTTTATACCCTCCACCATAGGATGGGGGTATATTAACTTTGTCATTCCGTTTGTAACACATCGAAATATTGCTCTAAGACCCCATAAAGTATATATATTCTGGGTCGTGGTGAAATTCTGAGTCGATCTAAGCATGTCCGTCCGTCCGTCCGTCTGTCCGTCTGTCCGTCTGTCCGGCTGTCCGTCCGTCTGTGGAAATCACGCTAACTTCCGAACGAAACTAGCTATCGACTTGAAACTTGGCACAAGTAGTTGTTATTGATGTAGGTCGGATGGTATTGAAAATGGGCCATATCGGCCCACGTTTACGTATAGCCCCCATATAAACCGATCCCCAAATTTGGATTGCGGAGCCTTCCGGAGCAGCAAAATTCATCCGATCCGGTTGAAATTTGGTACGTGGTCTAAGTATACGGTCTCTAACAACCATGCAAAAATTGGTCCATATCGGTCCATAATTATATATAGCCCCCATATAAACCGATCCCCAGATTTGACCTCCGGAGCCTCTTGGAGGGGCAAAATTCATCCGATCCGGTTGAAATTTGGTACCTGATGTTAGTATACGGTCTCTAACAACCATGCAAAAATTGATCCATATCGGTCCATAAATATATATAGCTCCCATATAAACCGATCCCCAGATTTGACCTCCGGAGCCTCTTGGAGGAGCAAACTTCATCCTACCCGATTGAAATTTGGTACGTGGTATTAGTATATGGTCTCTAACAATCATGCAAAAACTGGTCCATATCGGTCCATAATTATATATAGCTCCCATATAAACCGATCCCCAGATTTGACCTCCGGAGCCTCTTGGAGGGGCAAAATTCATCCGATCCGTTTGAAATTGGGTACCTGATGTTAGTATACGGTCTCTAACAAGCATGCAAAAATTGGTCCATATCGGTCCATAATTATATATAGCTCCCATATAAACCGATCCCCAGATTTGAACTCTGGAGCCTCTTGGATGAGCAAAATTCATCCGATCCAATTGAAATTTAGTACGTGGTGTTAGTATATGGTCTCTAACAACCATGCAAAAATTGGTCCATATCGGTCCATAATTATATATAGCCCCCATATAAACCGATCCCCAGATTTGACCTCCGGAGCCTCTTGGAGGGGCAAAATTCATCCGATCCGGTTGAAATTTGGTACCTGATGTTAGTATACGGTCTCTAACAACCATGCAAAAATTGATCCATATCGGTCCATAAATATATATAGCTCCCATATAAACCGATCCCCAGATTTGACCTCCGGAGCCTCTTGGAGGAGCAAACTTCATCCTACCCGATTGAAATTTGGTACGTGGTATTAGTATATGGTCTCTAACAATCATGCAAAAACTGGTCCATATCGGTCCATAATTATATATAGCTCCCATATAAACCGATCCCCAGATTTGACCTCCGGAGCCTCTTGGAGGGGCAAAATTCATCCGATCCGTTTGAAATTGGGTACCTGATGTTAGTATACGGTCTCTAACAAGCATGCAAAAATTGGTCCATATCGGTCCATAATTATATATAGCTCCCATATAAACCGATCCCCAGATTTGAACTCTGGAGCCTCTTGGATGAGCAAAATTCATCCGATCCAATTGAAATTTAGTACGTGGTGTTAGTATATGGTCTCTAACAACCATGCAAAAATTGGTCCATATCGGTCCATAATTATATATAGCTCCCATATAAACCGATCCCCAGATTTGACCTCCGGAGCCTCTTGGAGGAGCAAAAGTCATCCGATGCGGTTGAAATTTGGTACATTTCGTTAGTATATGGCCTCTAACAGCCATGTACAAATTGTCACATTTTATTACTATAGAAAGTTTTGTCAAAATTTCATTTCTATAGAAAGTTTTGTAAAAAGTTTATTTCTATAGCAATGTTTGTCAACATTTTATTTCCATAGAAAATTTTGTCAAAATTTTATTTCTACAGAAAATTTTGTAAAAAATTTATTTCTGTAGAAAATTTTGTCAACATTTTAGTTCTATAGACAATTTTGTCAACATTTTATTTCTATAGAACATTTTGTCAACATTTTATTTCTATAGAAAATTTTGTCAACATTTTATTTCTATAGAAAATTTTGTCAAAATTTTATTGCTATAGAAAATTTTGTCAACATTTTACTTCCATAGAAAATTTTGTCAACATTGTATTTCTATAGAAAATTTTGTCAAGTTTTTATTTCTATAGAAAATTTTGTCAAAATTTTATTTCTATAGAAAATTTTGTCAAACTGAATTATATACGTATTTAATCGGCCTTTTTTTGTTTAATATATACCCCTTATGGACTAACTTACCATTTAGAAGACAGTGTTAAAAAGTTTTACGATACCTTGCCATCGGCAAGTGTTATCGCAACCCAAGTAATTCGATTGTGGATGACAGCCTTTAGTAGAAGTTCCTACGCAATCCATGGTGGAGGGTACATAAGATTCGGCCTGGCCGAACTTACGGCCGTATATACTTGTTTGTTGTCCTTTTCTTCAAATAGTTTAAGAAAAGAGTAAGAATAAATAAATTGGTAAAAATTATTAAAATTTTGCCACAAAACTGCTAAATCCATTATAGAAAAATCGATAATTTTGGAAATTGTTCGAGGAAAAACAAACAAGCGTCAGAATGCATTAAAAATCATAAAAACAATATAAAAATTATTTATTTGGGAAAATATCACAAAATTTTTTAATTCACATTCAAAACACTGAATTCGGATCTCACCTTAAGAAGTGATGCAAATTCATTGCAACGACTGTTGAAACGGTGGACGTTTGTCCTACGACAAGCTCATATTACATTCATTGCTTCTCCTCCAATTTTGCACCACTTCTAGACCCAAAAAGAACATTTTCACTACTTTTTTGGCGACGCTTTTTCGCAGCATTATTAAGATATTAATTTATGAAAGAATAGTTTTAATATCAATTACTATTTTTTAATTAAATTGACTAAACTAAATCAATCATAAGTTCAACCACAGCTTTATTTCATAAATATCTGACTTCAAACATTGCCATCGGCAACTGCTACCACAACCCAAGTAATTCGATTGTTCATGAAAGTCCTTAGCGGAACTTTGTGCGATTGTATATACTTGTTTAATTTTTATAAAAATTAAAAAAAAAACTATTGACATTTATTGAAAAATGGAAAATCATAAATAAAGTTTCAAATTCTGGGGGGGGCTAAAATTTTTCTGGGGGGGTCTAAGCCCCCTCCCCAGAGGCCTTCCTACGCTTATGGTCCCCATATAAAAAGACGTCCCGATTTGGGGTCTTGGGCTTATAGAAACCGTAGCTTTTATCCAATTTGTCTGAAATTAGAAATCTAGAGGTATTTTAGGACCATAAAGAGATGTGCCGAAAATGGTGAGTATCGGTCCATATTTTGGTATAGCCCCCATATAGACCGATTTCCCGATTTTACTTCTTGAGCTTCTAGAATCCGAAGTTTTTATCCTATTTGCCTGAAATTGGAAATCTAGAGGTATTTTCGGGTCATAAAGAGGTGTGCCGAAAACGGTGAGTATCGGTCCATATTTTAGTATAGCCCCCATAAGAACGATCTCCCGATTTAACTCCTTGGGTTTCTAGAAACCGTAGTTTTTATCAGATTTGCCTGAAATTGTAAATATTCTGGTATTTTAGGCTCACAAAAACGTGTATCGGATTATGTTTTTATCGGTCCATTTGGTAGTGCCTCCATATAGACCGACTTCACTTCTTGAGGGTGTAGAAGGCGCACTGATCATGAAAATTGCTAGAAACTCAATGTAAAATTTACTTCTACAGATTTAAGATTTCAAATCAAGACGTTATTTTATAATTTTCTTGCACACTTACAAGAGATGTTAACGATTACTTCGGGAAGTGTCCTCAAGTCCTCAAGCCCTCCTGACATTTCAAAGGAAACCCTAATATTTGGTTCATGGTGGTGGGTATTTAAGATTCGGCCCGGCCGAACTTACTGCTGTATATACTTGTTTTGGTCTTCTTTAGGTTCCGCTTGACAATAGCCCAGTATTTCTCAATTGGGCGGAGCTCTGGCGTGTTGGGAGGGTTCTTGTCCTTGGGAACCACCTGCACGTTGTTGACGGCGTACCACTCCGTGGCCTTTTTACCGTAGTGGCAAGATGCCAAATCCGGCCAAAACAGTACGTAACAACCGTGTTTCTTCAGAAAAGGCAGCAGACGTTTATTCAAACGCTCTTTCACGTAAATTTCTTGGTTGACAGTCCCGGAAGCTATGAAAATGCTGCTTTTCAAGCCACAGGTACAGATGGCTTGCCAAACCAGATATTTCTTTGCGAACTTTGACAGTTTTATGTGCTTGAAAATATCTGCTACCTTTCCCCTTCCTTTTGCCGTATAAAACTCCTGTCCCGGAAGCTGCTTGTAGTCGGCTTTGACGTAGGTTTCGTCGTCCATTACCACGCAGTCAAACTTCGTCAGCATCGTCGTGTACAGCCTCCGGGATCGCGCTTTGGCCGTCGTATTTTGTTTATCATACCGATTTGGAGTCACTACCTTCTTGTAAGTCGATAGTCCGGCTCGTTTTTTGGCTCGATGAACGGTTGTAGACGATACACCCTGCTTATTTGTGGCATCTCGGAGAGAGAGGTTAGGGTTTTGCTTGAAACTACCGGCAACTCTCTTTGTCGTCTCAGCGGCTTCCGGTTTTCGATTTCCCCCCGATCCAGACTTCCTGGCTGTCGACAAATGTTCCCCAAACACTTTAATTACATATGTAACGGTTGATTTGGCAACTTTTAGCGATTTTTCCAGCTTTGCGTGCGAGTAGCTCGGATTTTCGCGATGCGCGAGCAAAATTTTGATACGCTGCAAGAAGACTTGCTTGGACGGCATTTTGACAACTGAAGAGTGAATTCCAAAATCAAAATAGGAGTAACATTCTACACACACACCTTCAAAATGAGGGGTGTTCAGGTTTTTTAAATGCAAAATTGAAAGAAATACTTCAAGTTTATATTGACCAAATTTTGACCGTATCACCCTTTATTAACAAAAAGTCAAAACACTGTAGAGTGAAACAGGAAAGTCCCCAAGTTGGATGATATATCCAACACTGTTTATCTCTACATTTCTTCTATGCCACACCATCCTGACGGTGTTACGATTGTATCTCAACGACATCTGCAATCGTTCAAACGTCTACCTCGCTGGTCTTACCAGTTATTCCATTGTTAGAAATTTGATGATATTCGCCACTAAATGAGTTGCCACACTATTCACTAAATGGACAGCAGAAGTACGCAGACAGTTGAATGTCACAGTTGATCACTCATTTCAAGACGTCTCCCACGCTACAATTGGCCGGCCAATGGTAAATTATTCAACGTCAGTCTGAACACCTCAGACTAGTGATACGCAGTGGCATAACATACAGACCTGCCTGAATGCTGCCCTTAGAACTGTGGCAGAGTGTTTCTGCCGTACACCCATGGATCATTTATGTGTGGAGACCAAGATCCTAAGCATGTGTGGAGAGAACTAAATGTTGTCAAACCACTAACTCCTGGGTTATTATCTCAGTAATCATCCAAACCACCGCCCAGGAATGAACTTTATTATCGCGAAATTTAGTGCTACAAAAGAGGGCTTCTAGATCTATAGGTAGCCTACGAGGATGGTCTGAACAGGATTTATAAGGCTACTCTAGCTAAAGCGGTGAGAAGCCATAAAGTCAATCCTCTTCTTAGAGTCCGACCACAATATATAGCAGCAGAGGAAAGAGATCTCTTACGGCAGACTTGGGTAGTTTTGGCCCAACTAAGAACTGAGTTGAATAGACAACCCCCACCCTGAAGCGATGACAATCTACAAGGTTAATCCTATTCTCGGAGTCCGACCACCACCCATAGCACCACAGGATAGAGAACTCTCGGTAGACTAGGGTAGTTTAGGCCCAACTAAGAACTAAGATGGATATATCCACTACATCAGAGTATCACCTGCATCATGAGTCCAAAATGCTATCGGTGAGGCAACACTGCACGCTCCTCACCCAACAGCACCTGCTACAGTGCAGAAGGACAAACCAGCCAAACCCTACAACATCCAGGAAGGTACCAATCGAAAGAGGTAAGCCCATTCGGTTTGATTTTACGAAAGATATTCACTTGATCGGCTATGACAGTGATGAGGGAATAAGGACGGCATTGAGGGCGGATACACAGCAGCGGTTCAGGAGGCTATAGATTCCTACCAGTGCAGCGTTGTGGGGCAGAGCATCACCTGTTAGCAACGATGACAGATGGCTTCTTATCTGAGATAGCGCAAGGTCGGTGCTATATCAGATAAGAACGGCCATCTCCAGGTACTTGAATAGTTAGCTCTACCTTCTGAAACCAGCCTCACACCAAGAGGCATCTCTTAACAACCTGACAACTACTTCACTCTTTTCTATAGAAATAACGTTTTCGCAAAATTTTCTATAGAAACAACATTTTGGCAAAATTTGCTATAGAAATAAAATTTCCTCAAAATTTTCCATAGAAATAAAAGTTTACCCAAATTTTCCATAGAAATAAAATTTTGGCAAAATTTTCTATAGAAATAAAATTTTGAAAAAATCTTCAATAGAAATAAAATTTTGTAAAGAAATACAATTTTACCAAGATTTTCCATAGAAATAAAATGTTGGCAAAATTTTCTATAGGAATAAAATTTTGGCAAAATTTTCTATAGAAATAAAATTTTGACAAAATCTTCAATAGAAATAAAATTTTGTACAGAAATAAAATTTTACCAAATTTTTCCATAGAAATAAAATTTTGGCAAAATTTTCTATAGAAATGACATTTTGGCAAAATTTTCTTTAGGAATAAAATTTTGGCAAAATTTTCTATAGAAATAAAATTTTGACAAAATCTTCAATAGAAATAAAATTTTGTACAGAATTAACATTTTACCAAGATTTTCCATAGAAATAAAATTTTGGCAAAATTTTCTATAGAAATGACATTTTGGCAAAATTTTCTGTAGAAATAAAATTTTCTATAGCAATAAAATTTTAGCAAAATTTTTTATAGAAATTAAATTTTGGCAAAATTTTCTATAGAAATAATATTTTGACAGAATTTTCTATAGCAATAAAATTTTGACACAATTTTCTATAGCAATAAAATTTTGACACAATTTTCTATAGAAATAAAATTTTGACAAAATTTTCTATAGCAATAAAATTTTGACAAAACTTTCTATAGCAATAAAATTTTGATATAATTTTTAAAGGAATAAATTTTTGACAAAATTTTCTATAGATATAAAATTTTGACAAAATGTTCTACAGGTATAAAATTTTGACAAAATTTTCTATAGAAATAAAATTTTGATAAAATTTCCTATAGAAATAAAATTTTGACAAAATTTTCTATAGAAATAAAATTTTGACAAAACTTTCTATAGAAATATAATTTTGACAAAATGTTCTATAGCAATAAAATTTTGACAAAATTTTCTATAGAAATAAAATTATAACAAAATTTTTTATAGCAATAAATTTTTGACAAAAAATAAATTTTGGGACAATTTTCTATAGAAATAAAATTTTTGCAAATTTTTCTATAGAAAATTTTTTTGGTTGGCAGTTTTGTGGTAGAATTTTCTAAATGTTGGTAGATTTTCTATAGAAATGACATTGTTGCAAAATTTTCTATAGAAATAAAATTTTGGCAAAATTTTAGATAGAAATAGAATTTTGACAAAATTTTCTATAGCAATAACATTTTGGTAAAATTTTCTATAGCAGTAAAATTTTGGCAAATTTTTTTATAGAAATTAAATTTTGGCAAAATTTTCTATAGAAATAATATTTTGACAGAATTTTCTAAAGCAATAAAATTTTGACAAAATTTTCTATAGCAATAAAATTTTGACAAAATTTTTATAGGAATAAATTTTTGACAAAATTCTCTATAGAAATAAAATTTTGACAAAATGTTCTATAGATATAAAATTTTGACAAAGTTTCCTATAGAAATAAAATTTTGACAAAATTTTCTATAGAAATAAAATTTTGACAAAAATTTCTATAGCAATAAAATTTTGACACAATTTTCTATAGAAATAAAATTTTGACAAAATGTTCTGTAGATATAAAATTTTGACAAAATTTTCTATAGAAATAAAATTTTGACAAAAATTTCTATAGCAATTAAATTTTGACACAATTTTCTATAGAAATAAAATTTTGACAAAATGTTCTATAGATATAAAATTTTGACAAAGTTTCCTATAAAAATAAAATTTTGACAAAGTTTCTATAGAAATAAAATTTTGACAAAAATTTCTGCAATAAAATTTTGACACAATTTTCTATAGAAATAAAATTTTGACAAAATTTTCTATAGCAATAAATTTTTGACAAAATTTTCTATAGCAATAAAATTGTGACAAAACTTTCTATAGCAATAAAATTGTGACAAAATTTTCTATAGAAATAAATTTTGGGACATTTTTCTATAGAAATAAAATTTTGGCAAATTTTGTGGTAGAATTTTCTCTAAATGTTGGTAGATTATTTCAGGACCTCTGGTGGGTATTGCCCTGTTAAAGAGCTTCCAACAGGATTTCCTCATATTACTTAACTTGAGAGCAATACTCTCTTCGCAATCGGAATGCATTTTTGTTTTCCATCTAATCTTAAGCCTAACATTACCATGGAAACACCCATATGTTACATATTTTAACCACCAATATATTTCTTCCGCTTCACAGGCAACTGACTTAACATTTTGACGCGACTTTGATGTTTCGGCAATATTGAATAGAAGTTTGAGAGGTGTGAGACTATAGCACTCACCTCTGATGGGATGATGCACTTTACTCAAATCACGCTGACAGGTGAAAGAAGATCTTAGACTCTTGTTGCCGGCACCAAGAAGGCCTTCTTAAGTCGTTGTGGAACCTCATCAGCTGAAAGCAAGCACTAGACATACACGGAACAAGCTCATTATCAATATAATCGTCTTCATCATCAGCACCATACCATCAGAGTAGCACAAATACTGCAACATAAGCCGCAACATTTTCTGAAAACGATTGTGATGTACTTTGTCTTGCCTTCTAAGGCAATTTCTTTCTGTACCATATGTTCCATGGTGGATGGCTGGAGGACCTGCAAAGTAGATCTTTCCCTCTGTGGCTCTATAGCATCATCATGCATTGGGAACAACATCGACAATCATCTCAAAAAATAACAATGACGAAGCGTTGAAAGCCGGCACCTTCCTTCGACAATGGTGTTGATGTTGATTCGGCAACAGCAACACTTGCAGGTTTCACAGTTTCGGCTAAGTTTCCTCCAGCAACAACATCACCATCAGGTCGCATGTGATTATAAAAACGTCCATGGTATCTTGGCCTTCTTCATCCTCATCCCTGGTTTCTATTCCATGAAATCCAGATTAATATGTGTAAATTTTCAAGGAGTTGTGTGTTCATTGGAAATCTCTTGAAGTTGACTTTGGTTTCGTTAGCCTGAATTTGTTTTCTTTTTCATTTTTGGGAGGGTTTTTGAATCCATCATGGCCTAGCAACTTAAGGTTCTAAATATGAACATTGGAAGATGTGTTACATGGGACAGCTTTGAGAGACCATACATGACATTGCACAAAATTTTCCAATCCCATAAGTGATGCGGTGGTATAGAATTTTTACGGTATGGTAAAGCCATATTGCTTTCCTTTTGATTCAGCAAGCGTCTGGATAAAAAACCAACCACGAAATATGAGGCAAGGTAACATTCATCGATCGTTGAAGTGTTGGCAATTGGTGTGCCCCCAATGTCAGTGGGTATTGTCTCGACTTGATTGAATGCATTCACGGGAATTGATCCTCATTACACGCCTTTTTTTATGCTCCAGAGTATAGCGTAGTTTTGTTCACAATTGAAGTCGATCGTTCAGATGATGGGTAAGTAATGATGCAGCCAATGTTTATTTAATGAACTTGCTATAATTTATGGTGCTGCGTAATGTCGCATCCTTTGTTTTGTATTGAAAAGAAAAGAAACTTTCCAGTGATTATTTGGAGCATGAGTAAGTTGATAATCGCTTATCGTGATATAAGTGAACCTGAATTGGAGTGATGGTATTCTGTGGAAAAAAATTTTAGAGAAAACTTTCTACAGAAATAAAATTACAATTTTCGCTTTGTTTTGTTATTGTTGTTTTTTTTTTGTTTTTAGTTGTTTTGTACAAGAGTAGCTTAACCAACAGAGGAAAAGAATGTTTGTCAAATTTATTTGGGCAAAGTCCTATAGACTGCAAGATGGTTGGATGGACGCACGTTTCGGAATTACCACATTCCTCATCAGCATCCTCTACTTGCAGCAAAACTATCAACCAATTATCAGAACAAATTCTGGTAGTTCACTAAACCCAAAGATAACCACACTTGAACCTTCCGAAAAATGGTTTATGATAGTTGGCCTCTGCCTAAATGTTTGTACAAAGATTTATTTAGAGCCACCGTGGTGCAATGGTTAGCATGCCCGCCTTGCATACAAAACGTCGTGGGTTCGATTCCTGCTTCGACCGAACACAAAAAAGTTTTTCAGCGGTGGATTATCCCTACTCAGTAATGCTGGTGACATTTCTGAGGGTTTCAAAGCTTCTCTAAGTGGTTTCACTGCAATGTGGTACGCCGTTCGGACTCGGCTATAAAAAGGAGTCTATTGCAGTCTATTGGGCTTTGCCCAAATAAATTATACAAATATTCTTTTCCTCTATAGTTTAGTCACCACAATTTTTTTTAAAGCTGAGATTAAAACAACAAATATGATTGAAGTACAAACTAGCAATAAAAAACAAAAAGAAATAAAATTTTGTTGAATTTTTTACAGAAATAAAATTTTAACCAAATTTTCCATGGAAATATAATTTTAACCAAATTTTCTATAGACGTAAAATTTGGACAAAATTTACTATAAAAACAAATTTTTGACAAAATTTACTATAGAAATAAAATTTTTACAAAATTTTCTTTGGAAAAAAAATTTTTACAAAAATTTTTTTTAGAAATAAAATTTTGACAAAATTTACTATAGAAATAAAATTTTTACAAAATTTTCTTTAGAAATAAAATTTTGTCAAAATTTTCTATAGAAATAAAATTTTGAGAAAATTTTCTATAGAAATATAATGTTGACAAAATTTTCTATAGAAATAAGGTTTTGATAAAAACTGCTATTTTCAGAAATTTTTTAGTAAATTTTCTATAGAAATAAAATTTTGAGAAAATTTTGTATAGAAATAAAATTTGCAGAAAACTTTCTATAGCAATAAAATTTTCTATAGAAATAATCAGTAAATTTTTATAGAAATAAAATTTTCAGAAAAATTTTTAACAGGAATAAAATTTTAACAAAATTTTCTATGGAAAAAAATTCAGAAAATTTTCTATAGAAATAGAAATCTATCAACATTTTTTATCAAAATAAAATTTTGAGAAAATTTTCTATAGAAACAAAATTTTGAGAAAATTTTCTATAGAAACAAAATTTTGAGAAAATTTTCTATAGAAATAGAATTTTCAGAAAACCTTCTACAGCACTAAAATTTTAACAAAATTTTCTATAGAAAAAAAATTAGAAAATTTTCTGTAGAAATACAATTTTCAGAAAATTTTTTGTAGAAATAGAAATATAACGAAATTTTCTATAGAAATAAAATTTTGATAATATTTTCTATTTCTATAGAAATAAAATTTTGACAAAATTTTCCATAGAAATAAAATTTTGAGAAAATTTTCTATAGAAATAAAATTTTGAGAAAATTTGTACAGAAATAAAATTTTAACAAAATTTATAGAAATAAACTCTGGAAAAAAATTTCTATAGAAATAAAATTTTGACAAATTTTTCTATACAAATTCCATTTTGACAAAATTTTGTATAGAAGTGAAATTTTGATTACATTTTCTATAGAAATAAAGTTTTGAGAATATTTTCTATAGAAATAAAATGTTGAGAAAATTTTCTATAGAAATAAAATGTTGAGAAAATTTTCTATAGAAATAAAATTTTGATAATATTTTCTATTTCAGTAGAAATAAAATTTTGACAAATTTTTCAATAGAAATAAAATTTTTAGAAAATTTTCTATAGAAATAAAACTTTCAGAAAATTTTGTATAGAAATAAAATTTTCAGAAAATTTTCTATAGAATAAGAAATTTAACAAAATTTTGTAAAAATTTTCTATAGAAATAAAATTTTGAGAAAATTTTTACAGAAATAAAATTTTAACAAAATTTTCTACAGAAATAAAATCTGGACAAAAATTTCTATAGAAATAAAATTTTTACAAAATTTTCTATAGAAGTGAAATTTTGATTAAATTTTCTATAGGAATAAAATTTTGATAACATTTTCTATAGAAATAAAATGTTGATAAAATTGGTTATAGAAATAAAATTGTTACAAAATAATCTATAGAAATAAAATTTTTATAAAATTTTCTATAGAAATAAAATTTTGACAAAATTTCCTATAGTAATAAAATTTTGACAAAATTTTCTGTAGAAATAAAATTTTGACAAAAACTTATGTAAAAGTAAAATTTTGATTAAATTTTCTATAGGAATAAAATTTTGATTAAATTTTCTATAGGAATAAAATTTTGATTAAATTTTCTATAGGAATAAAATTTTGACAAAATTTCCTATAGTAATAAAATTTTGACAAAATTTTCTATAGAAATAAAATTTTGTCAAAAATTTGCATAAAAATAAAATTTTGACATCCAAATTTTCCATCACTTTTCTTACGGCTCCCCTTTCACTTGATTTGGAATTAAGGTTTCCTAAGAAAGTGTTATGGCGGAAATACAAACAAACAAAATCCCAAGAATAATACAGAAATGCATTATTCCTGTAAATTGGACTGTGAGTATATGGAATTCATCTTTCTACACCACTTACCGTTCACACATTAACCGAAACATTGACAATAAGACTCTGACGTTGGTCATGTTCCACGTGAACGGACGATGACGGCAATTGCACTTTCTGGATTATGATTATGAAGAATTACCACTCGGCTAGGGCCGTTCGAATGATATCGATGATGATGACGATGATGATTTTAACACAAATTAAACATTATCGTATAATTAATTTGGATTATGATTGACAGTTTATTGTATCCCTTTAAGTAAACACAAAGTGTGATGACAGACGGACAGAGAGGATGGACAGGCTAGCTAGGAAACAAGAAAGCAAGAAAGCTATGGCAGTCAATCATATGACTCCGTTTGACTTCAATTCAACCAGGCATAGTCGATGATCATGATCATCATCATCATCGGCGACGATGACGAGCAACAATAATTTAATGTTTAACAACATATCAAAGTCATCATTATTACCACCTTTCCCGCTGATTGGAAAGGCAAAGGCAAAAACAACAGCAAAAATAACACAAAAATATCTCGAATTAAATTATACAAAAGGAAGTTGAAAATTGTCAGCAATCAATGATAGATTAATGTTTTTCTTTTTGTTATTATTTTTTAATCAACCCATAGTTAAATAAAAAATTTTGAATGTCACCTCCATTCACATTGGTTTCCAATTAAGAAGTTTTTTCTTTAGGAAAATAAATATATGACGCCGTCATTCCCACTTTTTATGTCATTGTTTTTTTGTCATACAATTTTAGTCTTTTCGATAAAAGACTCTTCTAACTTTGGAAAGTATATACCACATTCAACTATACCATATTCCAGTCAACTATATTTTTTATTCCCTCCACTATAGGGTTGGGGGTTGAAATTTGGTACGTGATGGTAGTATAACCATATAAACAGGTCCCCACTTTTGACTTACGGGACCGAAATTTTCTACAGAAATAAAATTTAGACAAAATAATAATTTGAAATAATATTTTGACACAATTTTCTACAGAAATAAAATTTTGACAAAATTATCTACAGAAATAAAATTTTGACAAAATTGTCCATAGGAAACCAAATTTTCTATAGAAATAAAATTTGACAAAATTTTCTTATAAAAATAAAATTTTGACAAATTTATCTACAGAAATAAAATTTTGGCCACATTTTCTATAGAAATAAAATTTTGACAAAATTTTCCTATAAAAATAAAATTTTGACAAAATTTTCATTGGAAATAAATTTTTGACAACATTTTCAATAGAAATAAAATTTTGACAAAATTTTCTATTGAAATAAAATTTTGACCAATTTTTTTTTTATAAAAATAAATTTTTGACAACATTTTCTATAGAAATAAAATTTCGTTTTGTTTTGATATTGTTGGTTTTTTTCTTTTAATCATTGTTGTTGTTTTTGATTTCAGCTTAAAACCATGAATTGACTAAACTACAAGTGTAGCTTAACCAACAGAGGAAAAGAATGTTTGTCAAATTTATTTGGGCAAAGCCCTATAGACTGCAAGATGGTTGGATGGACGCACGTTTCGGTATTACCACATTCCTCATCAGCATCCTCTACTAAAGCTGAGATCAAAGCAACAAATATGATTGAAGTACAAACCAACAATAAAAAACAAAAACGAATGAAGTAAGAGGAAGCACGCTCAAAATAAACTAAGCCAACTGCATTCACATCGATGATGTGGCGGTGGCAAAGGAAAAGAGAAATGTTTTTACAAAAATTTATTTAGGCAAAGGCCAACTATCATAAACCTTTTTTTGGAGGGTTCAAGTGTAGTTCATTTTGGGTTTAGTGAACTACCCGAATTTATTCTGATAATTGGTTGATAGTTTTACTGCAAGTAGAGGATGCTGATGAGGAATGTGGTAATTCCGAAACGTGCGTCCATCCAACCATCTTGCAGTCTATAGGGTTTTGCCCAAAATAAATTAGACAAATATTTTTTTCCTCTGTTGGTTAAGGTACTCCTGTAGTTTAGTCAACGCAATGGTTTTAAAGTTGAGATCAAAACAACAAATATGATTGAACTACAAACCCACTATAAAAAACAAAACACGAAAGAAATAAAATTTTGACAAAATTTTCTATAGAATCAAAATTTAAACAAAATAACATTCTGACATTTTCTAAAAAAAAAAACAGTAAGGAAAGTCTAAAGTCGGGCGGGGCCGACTATATTATACCCTGCACCACTTTGTAGATCTAAATTTTCGATACCATATCACATCCGTCAAATGTGTTGGGGCTATATATAAAGGTTTGTCCCAAACACATACATTTAAATATCACTCGATCTGGACAGAATTTGATAGACTTCTACAAAATCTATAAACTCAAAATTTAAGTCGGCTAATGCACTAGGGTGGAACACAATGTTAGTAAAAAAATATGGGAAACATTTAAATCTGGAGCAATTTTAAGAAAACTTCGCAAAAGTTTATTTATGATTTATCGCTCGATATATATGCATTAGAAGTTAAGGAAAAATAGAGTAATTTTTACAACTTTTCGACTAAACAGTGGCGATTTTACATGGAAAATGTTGGTATTTTGACCATTTTTGTCGAAATCAGAAAAACATATATATAAGAGCTATATCTAAATCTGAACCGATTTCAACCAAATTTGGCACACATAGCAACAATGCTAATTCAACCCCTTGTGCAAAATTTCAACTAAATCGGAGTTAAAAATTGGCCTCTATGGTCATATGAGTGTAAATCGGGCGAAAGCTATATATGGGAGCTATATCTAAATCTGAACCGATTTCAACCAAATTTGGCATGCATAGCTGCAATACTAATTCTACTCCCTGTGCAAAATTTCAACTAAATCGGAGCAAAAAATTGGCCTCTGTGGGCAAATGAGTGTAAATCGGGCGAAAGCTATATATGGGAGCTATATCTAAATCTGAACCGATTTGGCTGGTATTTTGCAAGTTTTTCGAAACTCATAAAATATTCGGATGTACGTAATTTGAGGAAGATCGGTTGATATACACGCCAATTATGACCAGATCGGTGAAAAATATATATGGCAGCTATATCTAAATCTGAACCGATTTTTTCCAAAATCAATAGGGATCGTCTTTGAGCCGAAATAGGACCCTATACCAAATTTTAGGACGATCGGACTAAAACTGCGAGCTGTACTTTGCACACAAAAATACATCAACAGACAGACAGACGGACAGACAGACAGACAGACAGACAGACAGACAGACAGACGGACATCGCTAAATCGACTCAGAATTTAATTCTAAGACGATCGGTATACTAAACGATGGGTCTCAGACTTTTCCTTCTTGGCGTTACATACAAATGCACAAACTTATTATACCCTGTACCACAGTAGTGGTGAAGGGTATAATAAAATTTTGACAAAATTTTCTTCAGAAGTAAAATTTTGACACAATGTTCTATAGAAATAAAATTTTGACACAATTTTTCTATAGAAATAAAATTTTGACAAAATTTTCAATAGAAATAAAATGTAGACAAAATTTTCTATAGAAATAAATTTTTGATAAATTTTTCTATAGGAATAAAATTTTGACAAAATTGTCCATAGAAATCCAAATTTTTTATAGAAATAAAATTTTAACAAAATTTTCCATAGGAACAAAATTTTCTAAAGAAATAAAATTTTGTCAAAGTTTTCAATAGAAATAAAATCTTGACAAAATTTTCTATACAAATAGAATTTGGTAGACTCTTTTTAGCTCTCGTGGCAACCATGATTATGAACCGATATGGACCAATTTTTGTGTGATTGGGGATCGGCTATATATAATTATAGACGGATATGGACCAATTTTGCCATGGTTGTTAGCGACCATATACTAGGCAATATACCAAATTTCAACGGAATCGGATGAATTTTGCCTCTCCAAGAGGTTTCAGAGGTGAAATCTGGGGATCGATTTATATGGGGGCTATATATAATTATGGACCATATACTAACACCACGTTCCTAATTTGAACCGGATCGGATGAATTTTGCTCCTCCAAGAGGCTCCGGAGGTCAAATCTGGAGAACGTTTTATATGGGGGCTATATATAATTATGGACCGATATGGACCAATTCTGGCACGGTTGTTAAAGATCATATACCAACATCATGTACCAAATTTCAGCCAGATCGGATGCAATTTGCTTCTCTTTGAGGCTCCGCAACCCAAATCTGAGGATCGGTTTATATGGGCGCTATATATAATTATGGACCGATGTAGACCAATTTTTGCACGGTTGTTAGATACCTTATACCAATACCATGTACCAAATCTCATCCGGATCGGATGCAATTTGCTTCTCTTTGAGGCTTCGCAAGCCAAATCTGGAGATCGGTTTATATGGGGTCTATATATAATTATGGACCGATGTGGACCAATTTTTGCATGGTTTGTAGAGACCATATACCAACATCATGTACCAAATTTCAGGCAGATCGGATGAAATTTGCTTCTCTCTGAGGCTCCGCAAACCAAATCTGGGGATCGGTTTATATGGGGGCTATATATAATTATGGACCGATGTGGACCAATTTTTGCATGGTTGTTAGAGACCACATACCAACACCATGTACCAAATTTCAGCCAGATCGGATGAAATATGCTTCTCTTAGAGGCTCCACAAACCAAATCTGGGGATCGGTTTATATGGGGGCTATACGTAAAAGTGGACCGATATGGGCCATTTTCAATACCATCCGACCTGCATCGATAACAACTACTTGTGCCAAGTTTCAAGTCGATAGCTTGTTTCGTTCGGAAGTTAGCGTGATTTCAACAGACGGACGGACGGACGGACATGCTTAGATCGACTCAGAATTTCACCACGACCCAGAATATATATACTTTATGGGGTCTTAGAGCAATATTTCGATGTGTTACAAACGGAATGACAAAGTTAATATACCTACATCCTATGATGGAGGGTATAAAAAAAATACTTTGATTGACATACAAAAATAGGAACATATTTTCTCAGGACCGTCACATCTTTTGCAATAAAAAACAAGTAAGTAAAGTAGAAAGTCGGGCGGAGCCGACTATATCATACCCTAAACCACCATTACAGAATTAGTAATCATAAGCATTTGTGGGGTAACATATAGGTCTGGGAGATAAACCGCAGTTGCATATTTAAGAAAATTAAGGGGTACATATCCATGGGTGCTTTGTGTCAATCTGACTAAAGCTCATTGTCAATGTTGCCAGGGAAAATGTTCGGTTTAGCCTACAAGGACAAAAAAAAGTTCCCTACTATCCCATACATTCCCAAACAATTTTCCCTACTATATGTTTCGTTAAATTTAAAAATTTTACAAAACAACACGTATATACGGCCGCAAGTTCGGCCAGGCCGAATCTTATGTACCCACCACCACGGATTGCGTAGAAACTTCTACGAAAGACTGTCATCCACAATCGAATTACTTGGGTTGTGGTATCTTAAAACTTCTTATTCCTGCATGGTTGTTGGATACCATATACTAACATCACGTACCAAATTTCAACCAAATGGGAAGTATTTTGCTCTTCCAAGGGGCTCTGGAGGTCAAATCTGGGGATCGGTTTATATGGGGCCTATATATAATTATGGACCGATATCGACCAATTTTTGCATGGGAGTTTGAGGCCATATATTAACACCACGTACCAAATTTCAACTGAATCAGATGAATTTTGGTCTTCCAAGAGGTTCCGGAGGTCAAATCTGGTGATCGGTTTATATGGGGGCTATATATAATTATGAACCGATGTATTTGCATGGTTGTTAGAGACCATATACTAACATCACGTACCAAATTTCAGCCATATCGGATGAAATTTGCTTCTCTTAGAGAATTTAATTCTAAGACGATCGGTATACTAAACGATGGGTCTCAGACTTTTCCTTCTTGGCGTTACATACAAATGCACAAACTTATTATACCCTGTACCACAGTAGTGGTGAAGGGTATAATAAAATTTTGACAAAATTTTCTTCAGAAGTAAAATTTTGACACAATGTTCTATAGAAATAAAATTTTGACACAATTTTTCTATAGAAATAAAATTTTGACAAAATTTTCAATAGAAATAAAATGTAGACAAAATTTTCTATAGAAATAAATTTTTGATAAATTTTTCTATAGGAATAAAATTTTGACAAAATTGTCCATAGAAATCCAAATTTTTTATAGAAATAAAATTTTAACAAAATTTTCCATAGGAACAAAATTTTCTAAAGAAATAAAATTTTGTCAAAGTTTTCAATAGAAATAAAATCTTGACAAAATTTTCTATACAAATAGAATTTGGTAGACTCTTTTTAGCTCTCGTGGCAACCATGATTATGAACCGATATGGACCAATTTTTGTGTGATTGGGGATCGGCTATATATAATTATAGACGGATATGGACCAATTTTGCCATGGTTGTTAGCGACCATATACTAGGCAATATACCAAATTTCAACGGAATCGGATGAATTTTGCCTCTCCAAGAGGTTTCAGAGGTGAAATCTGGGGATCGATTTATATGGGGGCTATATATAATTATGGACCATATACTAACACCACGTTCCTAATTTGAACCGGATCGGATGAATTTTGCTCCTCCAAGAGGCTCCGGAGGTCAAATCTGGAGAACGTTTTATATGGGGGCTATATATAATTATGGACCGATATGGACCAATTCTGGCACGGTTGTTAAAGATCATATACCAACATCATGTACCAAATTTCAGCCAGATCGGATGCAATTTGCTTCTCTTTGAGGCTCCGCAACCCAAATCTGAGGATCGGTTTATATGGGCGCTATATATAATTATGGACCGATGTAGACCAATTTTTGCACGGTTGTTAGATACCTTATACCAATACCATGTACCAAATCTCATCCGGATCGGATGCAATTTGCTTCTCTTTGAGGCTTCGCAAGCCAAATCTGGAGATCGGTTTATATGGGGTCTATATATAATTATGGACCGATGTGGACCAATTTTTGCATGGTTTGTAGAGACCATATACCAACATCATGTACCAAATTTCAGGCAGATCGGATGAAATTTGCTTCTCTCTGAGGCTCCGCAAACCAAATCTGGGGATCGGTTTATATGGGGGCTATATATAATTATGGACCGATGTGGACCAATTTTTGCATGGTTGTTAGAGACCACATACCAACACCATGTACCAAATTTCAGCCAGATCGGATGAAATATGCTTCTCTTAGAGGCTCCACAAACCAAATCTGGGGATCGGTTTATATGGGGGCTATACGTAAAAGTGGACCGATATGGGCCATTTTCAATACCATCCGACCTGCATCGATAACAACTACTTGTGCCAAGTTTCAAGTCGATAGCTTGTTTCGTTCGGAAGTTAGCGTGATTTCAACAGACGGACGGACGGACGGACATGCTTAGATCGACTCAGAATTTCACCACGACCCAGAATATATATACTTTATGGGGTCTTAGAGCAATATTTCGATGTGTTACAAACGGAATGACAAAGTTAATATACCTACATCCTATGATGGAGGGTATAAAAAAAATACTTTGATTGACATACAAAAATAGGAACATATTTTCTCAGGACCGTCACATCTTTTGCAATAAAAAACAAGTAAGTAAAGTAGAAAGTCGGGCGGAGCCGACTATATCATACCCTAAACCACCATTACAGAATTAGTAATCATAAGCATTTGTGGGGTAACATATAGGTCTGGGAGATAAACCGCAGTTGCATATTTAAGAAAATTAAGGGGTACATATCCATGGGTGCTTTGTGTCAATCTGACTAAAGCTCATTGTCAATGTTGCCAGGGAAAATGTTCGGTTTAGCCTACAAGGACAAAAAAAAGTTCCCTACTATCCCATACATTCCCAAACAATTTTCCCTACTATATGTTTCGTTAAATTTAAAAATTTTACAAAACAACACGTATATACGGCCGCAAGTTCGGCCAGGCCGAATCTTATGTACCCACCACCACGGATTGCGTAGAAACTTCTACGAAAGACTGTCATCCACAATCGAATTACTTGGGTTGTGGTATCTTAAAACTTCTTATTCCTGCATGGTTGTTGGATACCATATACTAACATCACGTACCAAATTTCAACCAAATGGGAAGTATTTTGCTCTTCCAAGGGGCTCTGGAGGTCAAATCTGGGGATCGGTTTATATGGGGCCTATATATAATTATGGACCGATATCGACCAATTTTTGCATGGGAGTTTGAGGCCATATATTAACACCACGTACCAAATTTCAACTGAATCAGATGAATTTTGGTCTTCCAAGAGGTTCCGGAGGTCAAATCTGGTGATCGGTTTATATGGGGGCTATATATAATTATGAACCGATGTATTTGCATGGTTGTTAGAGACCATATACTAACATCACGTACCAAATTTCAGCCATATCGGATGAAATTTGCTTCTCTTAGAGGCCTCGCAAGCCAAATCGTGGGATCGGTTTATATGGGGGCTATATATATTTATATATATTAAAATATATAATTATGTATATTTTTGCATGGTTGTTCGAGACACCATGCACCAAATTTCAGCCGGATCGGATGAAATTTGCTTCTCTTAGAGGCCTCGCAGCCAAATCGGGGGATCGGTTTATGTGGGGGCTATATACAATTATGGAACGATGTGGACCAATTTTTGCATGGTTGTTAGAGACCATATACTGACACCATGTACCAAATTTCAGCCGAATCGGATGAAATTTTCTTCTCTTAGGGGCCTCGCAAGCCAAATCGGGGGAACGGTTTTTATGGGGGCTATATATAATTATGAACCGATGTGAACCTATTTTTGCATGGTTGTTAGAGACCATATACTAACACCATATACCAAATTTCAGCCGGATCGCATGAAATTTGCTTCTCTTAGGGGCCTCGCAAACTAAATCGGGGGATCGGTTTATATGGGGGCTATATATAATTATGGACCGATGTAGACCAATTTTTGCATAGTTGTTAGAGACCATATACTAACACCATGTACCAAATTTCAGCCGGATCGAATGAAATTTGCTTCTCTTAGAGGCCTCGCAAGCCAAATTTTGGGGTCCGTTTATATGGGGGCTATACGTAAAAGTGGACCGATATGGCCCATTTGCAATACCATCCGACCTACATCAATAACAACTACTTGTGCCAAGTTTCAAGTCGATAGCTTGTTTCGTTCGGAAGTTAGCGTGATTTCAACAGACGGACGGACGGACGGACGGACGGACATGCTCAGATCGACTCAGAATTTCACCACGACCCAGAATATATATACTTTATGGGGTCTTAGAGCAATATTTCGATGTGTTACAAACGGAATGACAAAGTTAATATACCCCCCATCCTATGGTGGTGGGTATAAAAATGCTTCTAAGTACTTTATTATCTTAAAACATGAATATGTCGTATATAACTTAGAATATAAATTTGATTTACCACCACGGTTGCCACAGTTGGTACAATTCTACCCAAACTAGTAATCTTTTTTGTTATATCTCTATAAAAATAAAATTTTGAAAAAAGTTTCTATAAACAAATTTTTGTGAGAAATTTTTCTATAGAAATAAAATTTTGACAATAAATTCTATAGAAATAAAATTTTGAGAAAATTTTTTATAGAAATAATATTTTGAAAAAAAATTCTATAGAAGTACAATTTTGACAAAACGTTCTATAGAAATAAAATGTTGACAAAATTCTCTACAGGAATTAAGTTTACCACACATTGTTAAAGATCAAGCCTTGCCGGCTTCTAATTTTCTCGTCCCTACAAGACGCTAAATATTAGAAAAACCCTACATATAGGGAATTTCCACTACTTCTAGCAACACTGGCTGTGTTGATATTGCACCTACGGAGTTAGTATGCCACTAATATTGAGCCCATTATTAAAAAAGAGAAAATCATTAAATTAGTGTGGGTAATAAATACAAATTTGTAAAAATCGAGCAATATTCTTATGTAAGAGCTACAAGTACGTATAAGTCGATCGGCTAGTACATCAAAATTTGGTTAATAAATAAGAGTACTATGGCCAAATTTGGGAAAATCGAGCGATGCATATATATGGAAGCTATATCTAAATCTGAACCAATTTGCATAATAGTTTGCGGGTTTGATTAATACCACGAAAGGTTACCTTGTGCCAGATTTGAGTAAGATCAGTTAAGAAATGAGGCCTGTATGGTCAAACATAAGGTTATTAGGGGCGAATTTTTAAAAATCGGGTGATTCATATATGGGAGCTATATCTACATCTGAACCGCTTTCGATGAAATTTTGCACATATAGTTAGTACTATAGAGGACTTGATCTAGCCAACTTTTAGTAAGATCGGTTAATAAATAAGGGTTCTATGGCCAAATTTGGGAAAATCGGGCTATACATATATATGGGAGCTAAATCTAAATCTGAACCGATTTCGATGTTTTTTACACATATAGTAAGTGCTATAGAAGACTACATTTAGCCAAATTTGGGTAAGATCGGTTGATAAATAAGGGTTTTATGACCAAATTTAGAAAAATCGGGCGGTACATATATATGGGAGCTATAGCTAAATCTGAACCGATTTCGATGATTTTTTGCACATATAGTTAGTGCTATAGAAGACTACATTTAGCCAACTTTGAGTAAGATCGGTTGATAAATAAAGGTTTTGTGGCCAAATTTGGGAAAATCGGGCGATACATATATATGAGAGCTATATCTAAATCTGAACCGATTTGGATGAAATTTCGCAGACTTGAAGGGCGATGGAAAAGATTACCTTTTGCCAAATTTGATGACGATCCGTTTGAAAAAAAGCGCAACGTTACCCCATTTGTCGAAATCGGGCGATACATATATATGGGAGCTATATCTAAATTTGATCCGATTTCTTCCAAATTCAATAGCGTTCGTCCTTGTGCCCAAAAAACTCCCTGTACCAAATTTCATCAAAATCGGTTAATAATTGCGACCGGAATCCTGTGAACAACAAATACATGTACAGCGCTAGATCGACTCAGGAGGTGATTCTGAGTCGATCGGTATATATTTTATAGGGTTAAAAATCAATATTTCTGCTAAGCACATTTTTTGGCCGATCAAACTTATTATACCCTGACCACTATGTGGTTTAGGGTATAACAATTAATCCATTCAATATGCAACATTCAGTTGCCAGTAATCAATTTTTACTTGTATTTCTTTTAATATTCATAAATCTTCTTGTGTTGGAAATAAAAAAACTAACTGTTATTCCTGGCTATTATCACTTTGGGTATTTTTACTGTCATCAACTTTATGGATTTAATGAGAATTTCATATTTTTCTAATTTCCGTTTATATACTTTTCATTAGCACAAGAAAAATACATCTCTCTCTCTCTCTCTCTCTGCCTCTATCACTCTTTAAAATGTAGAAAAGGATATTTTGGCATAAATTATCCTTTAGCTAAGTTATTCATATTTCTATGGACTCATAACTGTTCATTAATTCATTTACTCATTGAATGCATTTCTCTGTGCAGAGTGCGAGTAATGAATAAAAAATAAGAAAACATTGTGATTTCATTTCCTAGAAAGATTGCTTTGTTTATCCAGGACATAAAGCAAAAGAAAACATAGATGCAGGTAAATTAAAGATTATCATTATCTTTGTGCTAATGGAAACTGCATTCAAGTGCATAAATTAAATAGAGAAATTTTTTAATGCTTCACCATTTCATACATATATTTTGGGTAGTCATGAAATATTGAGTTGATTTAGCGATGTCTGTCCGTCCGTCTGTTGAAAACAAGTTAAGTTCCGAACGAAACCAGCAATCGACTTGAAACTTTGCACTTGTAGTTACTTTTGATAAAGGTCAAATGGTATTGCATATGGGTCGGGTCATAGCGGACCACCTTTAGGTATATACCATATAAAAACCGATTTATAACTGGGGCCTACTGGAAAAGAAAATTTCATTCAATCTGGTGGAAATTTTGTACTTGAAGTTAATTTACATGGTGCTTGGTCAGAATTCATAACTGGGAGAATGCTAACGAGCTCTGCCAAAGCCCTTTAAAATCGAAGAGCCTTACCATAGGTAAGAGGAAATCGAATCTCCGATATGATGTTAATATAAGTATCAATAACATCAATATCAATTGTAACAAGGGAAAATAACCTTGGGGTTATTTTAATGATAACCTGACATGGTCAAACCATATTTGCCAAAATTATGCAAAAATTGTTCCATATCGGTCCATAATTGATGCTAATTGGAGGAGCAAAACTCATCTGATCCAGTGGAAATTTGGAACGTGGTGTTAGTATCTGGTCTCTAATAAACATGCAATAATTGGTCCATATCGGTCAATAATTAGATATAGCCCCCATATAAATCGATACCCAGATTTGACCTCCGGTACCTTTTGGAGGAGCAAAATTCATCCGATTCGATTGGAATTTAGTAGTATATGGCCACTAACTACCATGCCAAAATTGATCCATAACGGTCTATAGTTATATATAGCCGATAACAAAATCACACAAAAATTGGTCCATATCGGTTCATAATCATGGTTGCAACTCGAGCCTACCAAAATTTTATTTCTATAGAAAATTTTGTCAAAATTTTACATCTATAGAAAATTTTGTCAAAATTTTACATCTATAGAAAATTTTGTCAAAATTTTATTTCTATAGAAAATTTTGTCAAAATTTTATTTCTGTAAAAAATTTTGCCTAAATTTTGTCAAAATTTTATTTCTATAGAAAATTTTGTCAAAATTTTATTTCTATAGAAAATTTTGTCAAAATTTTATTTCTATAAAAAATTTTGTCAAAATTTTATTTCTATAAAAAATTTTGTCAAAATTTTATTTCTATAAAAAATTTTGTCAAAATTTTGTTCCTATAGAAAATTTTGTCAAAATTTTATTTCTATAGAAAATTTTGTCAAAATTTGACATCTATAGAAAATTTTGTCAAAATTTTATTTCCATAGAAAATTTTGTCAAAATTTTATTTCTATAAAAAATGTTGTCAAAATTTTATTTCTATAAAAAATTTTGTCAAAATTTTATTTCTGTAGAAAACTTTGTCAAAATTTTATTTCTATACAGAAGTTTGACAAAATTTTATTTCTATAGAAAATTTTTGTCAAAATTGTATTTCTATAGAAAATTTTATCAAAATTTTATTTCTATAGAAAATTTTGTCAAAATTTTATTTCTAATAAAATTCTTTATTTTGCCAAGCTTGAGATCTATTTCATACACCTCTGATGAAGCAATTCAAAAACAAATAGATCTCAAGCTTGGCAAAATAAAGAATTTTATTAAAACTGAAAAAGATCGAATAAGAAACAACATAAATCAAGTCAAATTTCATTTCTATAGAAAATTTTGTCAGAATTTTATTTACATAGCAAATTTTGTCAAAATTTTATTTTTATAAAAAATTTTGTTAAAATTTTATTTCTATAAAAAATTTTGTAAACATTTTATTTCTATAGAAAGTTTTTGTCAAAAATGTATTCCTATGGAAAATTTTGTCAAAATTTTATTTCTATAGAAATTTTTATCAAAATTTTATTTCTATAGAAAATTTTGTCAAAATATTATTTCTATAGAGAATTTAGTCAAAATATTATTTCTATAGAAAATTTTGTCAAAATGTTATTTCTACAGAAAATTTTGTCAGTATTTTATTTATATAGAAAATTTTGTCAAAATTTTATTTCTATAGAAAATTTTGTCAAAATTGTATTTCGATAGACAATTTTGTCAAAATTTTATTTCTATGGAAAAATTTATTTCTATAGAAAATTGTGTCCAAATTTTATTTCTCTAGAAAATTTAGTCAAAATTTTATTTCTATAAAAAAATTTTGTCAAAATTTTATTTCTATAGGAATCTTTGTCTAACTGAATTATATTCGTAATTAATCGGCCCCATATGCCCTAACTTACAATGTAGAAGAGGGTGATAAGAAGTTTTAAGATGCCTTGCCATTGACAAGTGTTACCGCAACCTAAGTAATACGATTGTGGATGGCAGTCCTTAGTAGAAGTTTCTACACAATCCATGGTGGAGGGTACATAAGATTCGGCCTGGCCGAACGAACGGCCGTATATACTTTTTTTAAATAGTTTAAAAACAGCATAATAATTAATAAAATGGTACAAATTTTTAAAATTTTGCCGAAAAAATGCTAAATCCATTCTTGAAATTATTTGATTGGCCTTACATTAAAAATCATTAAAACTTATTAAAATTATATATTTGCCAAAATATCACAATTTTTTTTAATTCACATCCCAAACACTGGATTTGGATAGCACCTTAAGAAATGATGCAAATTCAGTGCAACGGCCGCTGAAATGGTGGATATCCGTCCTATGACAAGCCCATGTTAAATTCATCGCTTCTGCGCCAATTTTGCACTACTTTCGGATCCAAAATGAACATTACTACTTTTTGGCGACGCTTTTTTTTTGCTGGGTGGCAAAAGAGAAACTCAAAATTTTCCAAATTTTAAAAATTCAAAAATTAAGATTTAAAAAAACTAGAATGTTGAGTTTTCCAAATTCTTTACAAGCTTGATAATCGATTCAGATTACAATCCCTATGTCATAACCGTAAAAATGTATTTCATTACGAATATTACTTCGAATCATATATGTTTAATTTAAGTATAAATGAATTGTATACAGCCTATATGACTCTTAAACGAATACGAATTGACATAAAAATTCACTATTACTGCTGTGTTAATAGCTTAATTAAATAAAATCTACCCATTAAAATAAAAAGACAACCGACTGTATATCTCTCACAATAAAACTGGAAATAAATCACAAACCAGATCGAAATCGTTTACATTGACTCATACGCACTTTGGCATGAATACCTTTAGGATTTTTTTTTTTATATCTGGAAATTGGGCTACATATGCATTAAACAAAAGTATGACTGTTACAATTCATTGAAAGCCGTTAAATCATATGAAAGTAAAAGAGTCAGTGAAGTAGAGACGTTGCCTTTATTTAAACGCTCTGCCATTTATCATTTGTTTGACTTAATGACTCATAAAATGCACTCGAAATGACTTAATTATTCAATTAACACATTTCCTTCCAAAAAACTACTACAAAAAAAACAAATACAGGCCCGCGATGACATATTCCCACATTAATACTTTGACTTGCCGTATGGGGAGAGGAGCGAGAGGAGTATTCAACTTCATTGTACTTTAGTACAGGCATCAAACACTTCAGATAAGTCAACTGAATTCCGGGGAGGAAAGAAAAAAAAAGAGACATTAACAAGCATATATCGACATCCCTGCGAACAAGTGCAATGCGATGCTTCCCTTGACACTGGCAATGGCGAATTGACACAGTGGGATTCATAGTGGGTTAAGGTAAACATTTGAGGCTATAAATAAATTTTAAGAATAAAATCAAAAACAAGTATATAGGCCTGTGCGAACTTACGGCCGTATATGGTTAGGTTAGGTGGCAGCCCGATGTATCAGGCTCACTTAGACCATTCAGTCCATTGTGATCCCACATTGGTGAACTTCTCTCTTATCACTGAGTACTGCCCGATTCCATGTTAAGCTCAAGGAGGTCCCTTGTCATTGAGCTTAACATGGAATCGGGCAGCACTCAGTGATAAGAGAGAAGTTCACCAATGTGGTATCACAATGGACTGAATAGTCTAAGTGAGTCTGATACATCGGGCTGCCACCTAACCTAACCATATACGGCCATAAGTTCGCTCAGGCCAAATCCTATGTACCCACAACCATGGATTGCGTAGAAACTTCTACTGAAGACTGTCCTCCTCAATCGAATTACTTGGGTTGCTATAACTCTTGATAGGTATATATAGGAAGTCTACAAATAATTACGAACCGATATGAACTTCTGTGCGGATTAGAGAGTCAGAATTGAAATTACATGGGGGCTACATACAATTATGAACACGGTTGCCACAGTTGATAGAGTTCTACCAAAAATGGCAGATTTTTTCACTGTTTGCAAAATATTCCTCACCATCTAAAAGGTACTTCATACATTTTCTATAGAAATTAAATTTTGACAAAATTTTCTATAAAAATAAAATTTTGACAAAATATTCCATAGAAAAAAAATGTTGACAAATTTTTCCATAGAAATAAATTTTGTACAAAATTTTCTATAGAAATACAATTTCTAATGAACGAGCTTGATTAATCATTTCATTATATATTGATAAAGGTCAAACAAAAAGAAAATTAATACATTGAAATACAATTTTGACACAATTTTCTATAGAAATACAATTTTTAACAAAATATTTTATAGAAATAAAATTATAAAAAAATATTTGTTGCTTTGATCTCAGCTTTAGTAGAGGATGCTGATGAGTAATGTGGTAATTCCGAAACGTGCGTCCATCCAACCATCTTACAGTCTATAGGGTTTTGCCCACAATAAATTTGACAATCATTCTTTTCCTCTGTTGATTAAGCTACTCTTGCAGTTTCGTCAACGCAATGGTTTTAAAGTTGAGATCAAAACAAGTAAGTTAAGCCAGGCCGAATCTTATGTACCCTCCACCATGGATTGCGTAGAAACTTCTGCGAAAGACTGTCATCCACAATCGAAATACTTGGGTTGCGGGCGGTAACACTTACCGATGGCAAGGTATCATAAAACTTCTTAACATCGTTTTCTAAATTGTGAGTTAGTCCATACGTGTTATATATTAGACAAAAAAAAATATGTATAGGTAAGTCTCCAAATAATTACGAATCGATATGGACTTTTGCCCGATACGTGGAGAGCGAGAATGGAAATATGGGGGTCGCTTATATGGGGGCTACAATTATGAACTTGATATGGGCCATTTTTGTGTGATTGGGGATCGATTTATCTGAGTGCTATATATAACTATAGAGCGATATGGACCTAGTTAGGCATGATTGTTAACGGCCATATAATAGCACAATGTACCAAATTTCAACTGACTCGGTAGCTTGTTTCGTTCGGAAGTTAGCGTGATTTCAACAGACGGAAGGACGGACGGATGGACGGACATGCTTAGATCGACTCAGAATTTCACCACGACCCAGAATATGTATACTATATGGGGTCTTAGAGCAATATTTTGATGTGTTACAAACGGAATGACAAAGCTAATATACCCCCATCCTATGGTGAAGGGTATAAAAAAGCCGATTAAATACGTATATAATTAAGTTTGACAAAATTTTTCTTAGAAATAAAATCTTGACAAAAGTTTCTATAGAAATAAAATTTTGGCAACATTTTCTATAGGAGTAAAATTTGGACAAAATTTTCTATAGAAATAAAATTTTGACAAAATGTTCTATAAAACAAAAATTTTGACAAAATGTTCTATAAAACAAAAATGTTGACAAAATTTTCTATATAACAAAAATTTTAACAAAATTTTCTATAGAAATAAAATTTGGACAAAATTTTCTATAGAAATAAAATTTTGGTAGTTTATTTTTGGTTCGTGTGGCAATCATGATTATGAACCGATATGTACCAATTTTTGGGTGACTGGGGATCGGAGATATATAACTATAGACCGATTTGGACCAATTTTGGCATGGTTGTTACTAGCGAAATTTACCAAATTTCAATCGAATCGGATGAATTTTGCTCTACCAAGAGGTTCCGGGGATCGGTTAAAATGGGATTTATGTATAATTATGGACCGATATGGACCAATTTTTGCATGGTTGTTAAAGACCATATTCTTACACACCACGTTCCAAATATTAACTGGATCGGATGAAATTTGCTCCTTCAAGCGCGTTCGCAAGACAAATCTCGGGGTTGGTTTATATGGGGACTATACATAAAAGTGATTCGATATCGCCCATTTGCAATCACGGTTGCCACTCGTAAAAAAAACTCTACTAAGATTTGAAGACAATTGTACCAAAAATCATAAAATATTTTATTTCTATAGAACATTTTTGTTTTCTATAGAAAATTTCGTCAAAACTTTATTTTTATCGAACATTTTGTCCAAATATTTCTATAGAAACTTTTGTCAAAATTTTACTAATATAGAAAATTTTGTCAAAATTTTACTATTATATACATTTTTGTCAGAATATTATTTTTATAGAAAATTTTGTAAAAATTTTATTTCTATCGAAAATTTTGTTAAAATTTTATTTCTAAAGAAAATTTTGTCAGAACTTTATTTCTATCGAAAATTTTGTCAAAGTTTTATTCTTATAGAAAATTTTGTCAAAATGTTACTACTATAGAAAATTTAACAACATTTTATTTCTGTAGAAAAATTAGTCAACATTTTATTTCTATAAAAAATTTTGTCAACATTTTATTTCTATAGAAAATTTTAACAACGTTTAGTTTCTATAGAAAATTTAAACAAAAAATTTTTGTCAAAGTTTTATTTCGATATACGCTTATGTCAAAATTTTATTTCTAGAAAATTTTAACAAAATTTTATTTCTATAGAAAGTTTTGTCAAAATGTTATTTTTATATTACTTTTTGTTAAAATTTTATTTCTATATACAATTTTGTCAGAACTTTATTTCTATAGAAAATTTTGTCAAAGTTTTATTTCTATAGAAAATTGTGTCAAAATTTTATTTCTATAGAAAATTTTGTCAAAATTTTATTTCTATAGAAAATTTTGTCAAAATTTTATTTCTATAGAAAATTTTGTCAAAATTTTATTTCTATAGATAATTTTGCCAGAAATTTTTTTCTATCGAAAATTTTGTCAAAATGTTACTTCTATAGAAAATTTAACAACATTTTATTTCTGTAGAAAAATTTGTCAAAATTTTATTTCTATAGAAAATTTTGTCAAAATTTTATTTTTATAGAAAATTTTGTCAAAACATTATTTCTATAGAAAATTTCGTCAAAATTTTATTTCTGTAGAAAAATTTGTCAAAATTGTATTTCTATAAAAAATTTTGTCAACATTTTATTTCTATAGAAAATTTGAACAACATTGTTACTATAGAAAATTTTGTCACAATTTTATTTTTATAGAAAATTTTGTACAAATTTTATTTCTATAGAAAATTTTGTCAAAATTTTATGTATATAGAAAATTTTGTCAAAATTTTATTTCTGTAGAAAAATTTGTCAAAATTTTATTTCTATAGAAAGAAAATTTTGTCAGAACTTTACTTCTATCGAAAATTTTGTCAAAGTTTTATTTCTATAGAAAATGTTGTCAAAATATTACAACTATAGAAAATTTAACAACATTTTATTTCTGTAGAAAAATTAGTCAAAATTTTATTTCTATAAAAATTTTGTCAACATTTTATTTCTATAGAAAATTTTAACAACATTTAGTTTCTATAGAAAATTTAAACAAAAAATTTTTGTCAAAGTTTTATTTCGATATAAGCTTATGTCAAAATTTTATTTCTAGAAAATTTTAACAAAATTTTATTTCTATAAAAAGTTTTGTCAAAATGTTATTTTTATATTACTTTTTGTTAAAATTTTATTTCTATATACAATTTTGTCAGAACTTTATTTCTATAGAAAATTTTGTCAAAGTTTTATTTCTATAGAAAATTTTGTCAAAATTTTATTTCTATAGATAATTTTGCCAGAATTTTTTTTCTATCGAAAATTTTGTCAAAATGTTACTACTATAGAAAATTTAACAACATTTTATTTCTGTAGAAAAATTTGTCAAAATGTTATTTCTACAGAAAATTTTGTCAAAATTTTATTTCTGTAGAAAAATTTGTCAAAATTTTATTTCTATAGAAAATTTTAACAACATTTTGTTACTATAGAAAATTTTGCCAAAATTTTATTTCTATAGAAAATTTTGCCAAAATTTTATTTCTATAGAAAATTTTAACAAGATTTTATTTCTATATTATTTTTTGTCAAAATTTTATTTCTATAGAAAATTTTGACAAAATTTTATTTCTATAGAAAATTTTGCCGTATTGTTCTACTATAGAAAATTATGTAAAAATTTTATTTCTATAGAAAATTTTGTCAAAATTTTATTACTTTAGAAAATTTTGTCAAAAAAAAATTATAGAAAATTTTGTAAGTACCTCTTAGTTAGGAGAGGGAGAGGGATACAATGCAAAATCTACCATAACCATAAAGAATTCTACCATTATTCCAAGCAGTAAAAAATCTACCATTTGGTAAATCTGAACCGATTTCGATGAAATTTTTCAGACTTGAAGGGTGATGAAAAATATTACCTTGTGCCAAATCGATCGGTTAGTAAAAAAGTGCAAGATGATCCCATTTGTCGAAATCGGGCTATACATATATTCAGGAGCTATATCTAAATTTGATTCGATTTTGTTTCAAATTCAATAGCGTTCGTCCTTGTGCCAAAAACCACCCTGTACGGACGAACGGACTCCAAGCGCTAGATCGACTCTGATGATTTTGAGTCGACCGGTATATATTTTATGGGGTCTAAAATCAATATTTTTGGTAGACACATTTCAATCAATTTTGGGACTTATGACAACTGGCCACGTTTACACAAGTTTGAAACTTATCTAAACCTTAAACGATTCTGAGAGAAGTATGGGGAAATCATTGCCGACGTTGTGCATAAAATGTGGTTTTTTCTGACGGCGTGTGAAACATTTTTCTCTATTCCTACAGCTCTATCACCCCCACTGTGCCATGGCTGAGAATAGTCACATCACATAAGAGAGTCATTAATAAGGTTGGCTTACAAAAGACACGTTGTTAATAATTAAAACAGGTGTTTCGTTTTAGTAGCTCATATTTAGTACTGAATGTTAGGATAGTAAAACATCCATACAGCCATTACCCTCCTTATGTTGGAGACTTCACATGGCAGAGGATAGACAACCTCTTCACTACTCCACTTGATTACTTAGTACAAAATCGTACTTTATATGAGAGACCATAACAGAGAGCGATAACAACTTTGAGTAACTCTGCTACAATTGTGGGGAGAGGATGTTGCACAGTTTGCGCTATGACTGACTTTAGATTGCACCTAAAGTTGGTCATGTTGAATTGTTGTGGACGGTGTGGTGGTGTGGGGTGGTGTGTGTTATCTGTTGTGTAGTTTATTGGTGTTGTTTAATTTTAACAGCTCATTAACTGTTTGTTTTTATAGACCTGAGCTGAACGCTAACTGCACATACTGCATACTTGTATTGTGTTCACTTCAGGCATTGGACTTGAACTACTTACCTACGTTAGGAGTACGCTTTAGTCCATTATTTCGTTAGAATTCTGCGCTTCAGTTATGATTAAAACAGCATTTTTTTTTTAAATGTGTTCATAAAACATGAGTGTGTGAAAATGGACGGGACGGCCATACCATGTTTGGAAAAGGTTATCAACTAGTGACCCCTAACTTATCCTATGTAAATCGTAGTATTATCTTAATTCAGGTATTTTAAGAATTTTTATTTTAATTATCTCAACAAGTGTTATCACAGTACGGGGAAAGAATTCATTTATATCAGTAATAAATTCGTTGTTATTATATCCTCAGCCTAAGCAGTTAGTAAGAAGGAATGGCTCTATACAGGCAATAGAGTGGTCGCTGCGACTACTAGTCACAGTTACCACAGTTGGTAGAATTCTACCGATAATGGTAAATTTTTTACTGTTTGGTATATTGGTAGAAGTCTTGATATTTTGATAGATTGTTGCAAACTATTCCTCTTCAAGTACTTCAATTTTTATAGAACAATAAAATTTGTTGGCAGAATTTTCGATAGAAATAAAATCTTGATACAATTGTTTATAGAAATACAATTTTTAACAAGAAATTTTAAGAAATAAAATTTTGACAAAATTTTCTATAGAAATACAATTTTTGACAAAATTTTCTATAAAGTTGAATTCTGATAAAAATTTCTATAGTAGTAAATTTTGACAAAATTTTCTAGAGAAATAACATAAAGTTAAAAAAAAACAAGTATATACGGCCGTAAGTTCGGTCAGGGCGAAGCTTATGTACCCTCCACCATGGATTGCGTATAAACTTCTACTGAAGACTGTCATCCACAATCGAATTACTTGGGTTGCAGTAACACATGCCGATGGCAAGGTATCTTAAAACTTCCTAACACCGTAATATATACAACGTAGTCCATACGTGGTATATATTAAACTAAAAAGGCCGATAAAAATTTTGACAAAATAAAATTTTGACAACATTAAAGTAAAATTTGGAAAATTTTTTTTATAGAAATAAAATTTGGAAAAAATTTTCTATAGAAATAAAATTTTGACAAAATTTTCTATGGACATAAAATTTTGACAAAATTTTCTATAGAAATAAAATTTTGACAAAATTTTCTATAGAAATAACATTTTGACAAAATTTTCTATAGAAATAACATTTTGACAATGTTCTCTATAAAAATAAAATTTTAGTAGCTTATTTTTGGCTCGAGTGGCAACCATGATTATGAACCGATATGGACCAATTTTTGTGTGTTGGGGATCGGCTATATATAACTATAGACCGATACGGACCAATTTTGGCATGGTTATTAGCGGCCTTATACTAACACCACGTTGCAAATTTCAACTGGATCGGATGACTTTTGCTCCTCTAAGAGGCTCCGGAGGTCAAATCTGGGGATCGGTTTATATGGGGGCTATATGTAATTATGGACCGATATGGACCAATTTTTGCATGGTTGTTAGAGACCATATATTTGCAACATGTACCAAATTTCAGCCGGATCGGATGAAATTTGGTTCTCTTAGAGGCTCCGCAAGCCAAATCGGGGGATCGGTTTATATGGGGGCTATATGTAATTATGGACCGATATGGACCAATTTTTGCATGGCTGTTAGAGACCATATACTATCACAATGTACCAAATTTCAGCCGGATCGGATTAAATTTGCTTCTCTTAGAGGCTCCGCAAGCCAAATCGGGGGATCGGTTTATATGGAGGCTATATATAACTATGGACCGATGTGGACCAATTTTTGCATGGTCATTAGAGACCATATACTAACACCATGTTCCAAATTTCAACTGGATCGGATGAATTTTGCTCCTCCAAGAGGCTCCGGAGGACAAATCTGGGGATCGATTTATATGGGTGCTATATATATAATTATGGACCGATTGGACCAATTCTGGCATGGTTGTTAGAGACCATATACTAACACCACGTACCAAATTTCAATGGGATCGGATGACTTTTGCTCCTCTAAGTGGCTCCGGAGGTCAAATCTGGGGATCGGTTTATATGGGGGCTATATATATAATTATGGGCCGATGTGGACCAATTTTTGCATGGTCATTAGAGAACATATACCAACACCATGTACAAAATTTCAGCCGGATCGGATGAAATTTGCTTCTCTTAGAGGCTCCGTAAGCCAAATCTGGGGATCAGTTTATATGGGGGCTATATGTAATTATGGACCGATATGGACCAATTTCTGCATGGCTGTTAGAGACCATATACTAACACTATGTACCAAATTTCAGCCGGATTGGATGAAATTTGCTTCTCTTAGCGCAATCGCAAGCCAATTTGGGGGTCCGTTTGTATGGGGCCTATACGATATGGACCAATTTTTGCATGGTTGTTAGAGACCATATACTTACGCCATGTACCAAAATTCAGCCGGATCGGATGAAATTTGCTTCTCTTAGAGCAATCACAAGCTAAATTTGGGGGTCCGTTTATATGGGGCTATACGTAAAAGTGGACCGATATGGCCCACTTGCAATACCATACGACCTACATCAATAGCAACTACTTGTGCCAAGTTTCAAGTCGATAGCTTGTTTCGTTCGGAAGTTAGCGTGATTTCAACAGACGGACGGACGGACGGACGGACGGACATGCTCAGATCAACTCAGAATTTCACCACGACCAAGAATATATATACTTTATGGGGTCTTAGAGCAATATTTCGATGTGTTACAAACCGAATGACAAAAACTTCAAAACAGAATTTTGTAAAGTTGGTAGACTTTTGGTAAAGTTTTCTTCAAATTTTGGTAGATAAGTTTTGGCACGAGTGCCAATAGTATTCATAGTGTATATGAGGCATATTCTACAAAACTACCTTTGGCAGAAAAATTAATCTAGGGCAAAAATCCGTTCTTAGTCCAGATTTATCCGTTGCTATGAAATTTTAAAAACTCTCAGATGTGGTAGAACACGCTGATGACAAAGTGGCAATGATTAGCTCTAGGGACACCGAGGAAGCTCAACGTCAGCCTCAACAAGAAATAATAGGGTCTCAATCTTGGCCAGTGATGCCAGGAAGAGTTTTTAAAATTCCCTACACAACTTAAAAAAGTTTCGCTTTTTTCCTACGTTCCAATTTTTTTCCCTACGGCAAAAATAATCAAAATAGAAACATTTAAGTGTTTGCTGATTTGAAATTTAAATAAAAAATGGCCAAAATAACTTTTATTATACCCTCCACCATAGAATGGGGGGGTATATTAACTTTGTCATTCCGTTTGGCACAAGTAGTTGTTATTGATGTAGGTCAGATGGTATTGCAAATGGGCCATATCGGTCCACTTTTAAGTATAGCCCCCACACGCAAAGAAAAAAAAAACGTTTGGAAAACGTGTACCGAAAACGTTTTTCTTTTGTTACAGTTTTTTGACTTGCTTGGAAAATTTTAAACTTTTATCACCAAAAAAAATCGTTTGTTACAAAATTTTTAATTTTTCAATAAAAAAAAGTTATTTTTGAAAAAACAACGCAGTCCATTTCGTTTATATCAAACACTGTTCTTTTCTGACTTTTAGTCTTTAATAAGACACATTTTACAGTTCAAAATTTAATATACTACAATGTAATAGTGAACATTTTTCGGAATCTTCCGAACATATCTGGAATATATGCAAAAAAAAAAAAAAAAAAAAAAACAAAAAAAAACTTTGGTCGAAGCAGGGATCGAACCCACGACCCTTGGCATGCAAGTCGGACGTAGCAACCACTGCTCCACGGTGCCAAACTAAATGTTTGTTTCTGTTAAATAAACTTTGTTTATTCGGTTCGTGGGCGCCGCAAGCTATGCTATATAAATATAACTTATATGGATATTTATCTATTGATGACCATAACAGGTACATAGCTCAGTGGTTAGTGTGTTGGCTTACAAAGTGCATGGTCCGCGGTTCGATTCTCCGTCCAGGCGAAAGGTAAACAAAATTTTAAAAATTTATAAAATCGTATAATTTCTTTTACATTGTTGGTATTACAGGAAAAGGTGTTAAGAACTAAAAAACATCGTGGGTGTGAGAAAGATATGAGGGAAAATGCAATTAGCAAGAAAACAATGTTTTTTTTGAGTTTGTCCTTATGAAATTGTTTCTACATCCTGGAAAAGAATAAACGCTTATCACAAAAAGTATATACTTTTCTCCCAAATATACTTCCTTACATCGAAAAGCAAATGAGAAACGAACTTTGTTTGTCTAAAATTTCGTTTGGGAGGAAAGAATTATTTTTTTGCGTGTATATACATGTTTGGTAGTTAATTTATTGTCATTTAATATAATTTCGGGCATATGACTACCTTGACTATTTTGCGCAAAGCTCATTCTGAAGGTCCAATTTTGGGCGTATTTCTGCAATGACACGTTGAATATTGGTTTCCAAAGCAACAATCGTTGCTGGTTTATCCACGTAACCCAATAACTTCAGGTATCCCCACAAAAATAATCGAGTGGCATCAAATCGCATGTTATTAGAAGGTATATACCATGTACCAAATTTACAGTGAATCGGATGAAACTTGCTCCTCCAAGAGCTCCGCAAGCTAAATCTGGGGATTGGTTTATATGGGGGCTATATAATTATTGACCGATGTGGACCAATTTTTGCATGGTCATTATAGACCATATACTAACACCATGTACCAAATTTCAGCCCAATCGGATGAAATTTACTTCTTAGAGGCTCCGCAAGCCTAATCGGGGGATCGGTTTATATGGGGGCTATATATAATTATGGACCGATGTGGACCAATTTCTGCATGTTTGTTAGAGACCATATACTAACACCATGTACCAAATTTTAGGTGGATCGGATAAAATTTGCTTCTCTTAGAGGCTCCGCAAACCATATGGGGGCTATACGTAAAAGTGGACCGATATGGTCCATTTGCAATACCATCTGACCTACATCAATAACAACTACTTGTGCCAAGTTTCAAGTCGATAGCTTGTTTCGTTCGGAAGTTAGCGTGATTTCAACAGACGGACGGACATGCTCAGATCGACTCAGAATTTCTCCACGACCCAGAATATATATACTTTATGGGGTCTTAGAGCATTATTTCGATGTGTTACAAACGGAATGACAAAGTTAATATACCCACCCCCCCCCCTTTCTATGGTGAAGGGTATAATAAAAGTTATTTTGGCCATTTTTTATTTAAATTTCAAATCAGCAAACTCTTAAATGTTTCTATTTTGATTATTTTTGCCGTAGGGAAAAAATTGGGACGTTGGAGAAAAAGGATAAATCTGGGGATTGGTTTATATGGGGGCTATATATAATTATTCACCGATATAGACTAATTTTTGCACGGTTATTAGAGAGCATATACTAACATAGTATACCAAATTTCGACCGAATCGGATGAAATTGCCGCATCCAAGTTGCTCCGCAAGCCAAATCATATAAATCGACCCCCAGTTTATATGGAGCTAAAAGTGGTCCAATATGGCCCATTTGCGATGCCATCCGACCTACATCAATAACACGTAATTTTGCCAAGTTTCAAGCCGATGGCGTGTTTCGTTCGAAAGGTAGCGTGATTTCAACAGATTCTCGGAACTCGGACGGTGGTCGAATTTCGAGAATAGCACCGGAGGAAAAAGACCTCCCTCGACAGATCGAGGTAGGTTTGGCCCAACTAAGATCAGGCAATTGCAGTTGCCTCAATTCCTATCTCTCAGTGATTGATAGCATGAAATAACTCCCCAAAATGAAATATGTCCCCAAAATTGGGGACTGAGGAATGGACGAAATACCGCAGAGCCACTAAGAAAGTTACCAAGGCTTTAACAGAAAAATGAACGGACAGTGTTGAACATTTCACAACGACTCTACACATGGAAACTAGGGTTTTTGAAGAATCATGCTTTCTTGAGTTGGTATATCTCCCTTCCCATTGGGGAAGGTACAATAAGTTATACTAAAATATTTAAATAATGAAATTGTCTGTGTTGGTTTATCTGCCGTAAACTAAATGGGCGTTTTTTTTTTCTCACGCAACAAATGAAAATAATAATTATTATTATTATAATGTTGATTTAATTAACGAAGATAGTGTTAATATGAATTTCTTCTACTTGGATGCAGGGGATGAAGTTTTGTTTCATATGGCGGCCTCTGGTATTATAGAATAAATAAAAATTTCTTTTGGGAGGTTTTGAATTTTTTCTGATTGTTTGGACCTGTCAATGATCGAAAATTAATATGACTGTTTGGGAAATTTGGTTATCGCCATTAAAGTATTTAGATGCTTGTCTGTATCAGACAGTTTATGATGATTGAAGAGTTTATTTGTTTAGCCCCGTTTTTTTTTTTGACTTGCCAGTATGAACGATTTCCGTTTCCTGGCAGCTTGTACTAGCCAATCAATCAAATTCGAAAACAAAACTGTAAACGTACAAAATCTTAGATACCCCTCTGCCCTTTGCTACCCTTATCATAAACATTTATTTTTAATTTTCTTGATGACATCTATGAGCCTCAAAAGAAGTTATACAAAAGAACCCCTTTTTCCCCTTTCATAACTATGGCCCATTGATTGTTTTGACATTAGATTTCAACCTAACCAAAGACATTGTACACATACAGATCCTATAGGACTTTCTTCAACTGATAATGAAGGGAAGAGCTTAAGAGTTCCAGTTAAGGAGGAAATCATTGCCGAGGGAGTATAAGATGAAAAAACCGACCCTTTTCATTGATTGTCTTTCCCATTTCCTTAGAACGTTTTACAGACGCAAGGAGGTAGAAATACAGAAGCTCTATATTTTTGATTTTTGTTGTTGTTGTTGTAATAAACGTGAAAAGAAATAAAATCTCCCTTGAACAAAGAACTCTATGAAAAAGGAGTAAGCCTTTGTCATTGGAAAGGGTTTGTTTTTTAGTCTCTTTCGAGAAAAGAAGGAGGGATCCTCAGGATATAATAAAAATTTGTGTAGACTTCTTAAAACTATTCACTAAAGAAATGCATTTGTTTATGCATCAGGACACACCTTGAAATTCTCTTGCTTTTTGTGTGTTTGTGTGCAAAGGATGCAAAGTATTTTCCAAACCATTGAACACAAGGAGTCATTGAAGGCGAATACAAATCCCTAACTCTGCAACCCTTAGAGGGGCATTCATTGTATTGTCATTTGTGATGATGTTGCAGACAAATTACAATTCCATTGAATATTAATGGCTGTACGGCAGAAAATAAAAAATACACTAAGAAAAAAGAACGTGCAAACAAAGATATTCTCCAACCACGAGGTACATCGATTTTCTATAGAAATAAAACGTTGACAAAATGTTAGATAGAAATAAAATTTTGACAACATTTTCTACAGCAATAAAATTTAAAAAAAAAATTTCTATAGAAATAACAAGTAAGGAAAGTCTAAAGTCGGGCGGGGCCGACTATATTAAACCCTGCACCACTTTGTAGATCTACATTTTCGATACCATATCACATCCGTCGAATGTGTTGGGTGCTACACTCTTAGAAAAATATGTTTTTCATATGTTCCGATATAAACAAAGTGTGTTTCGGGCACAATTTTAAAACACAATATAAATATTTAAGTGCAAACATGTAATGTTCCTAAACTAACACTAAATGTTTGGGACATCTATGTTAATATGTTAGAATATATTATGTTTGGGGCATAAATGTTTCATAAAAATCATATGTGTGAATGCAAACATATATAAATTTACAAATTTCGACTAAACATACATATGTTGTGATATTTTATCCAAAGCGACAGAGAGAGAGAGAGAGAGAGAGAGTATAGAGAAAGAAATAGAGATGGAAACCGGGAGAGTTGACGAAAGATATCAACATAACACAGCGAAAGAATCAAAAGAGAACAATTTCTGTGAAACCGCTTGTATGTTGTTTCGGAAAACTGTTTTATGATAAGGCCAAAAATTTGAATGAAATCGAAGTTTCATTATAAAAATTTAATATAGTATAAATATAAATGTGCAAATTTAAAAAAAAAAACAAGTTTTCTGTCGGAGCAGGGATTGAACCCACGACCCTTTGCATGCAAGGCAGACATGCTAACCACTGCTCCACGTGGCAAACAAATGTATGTTTCTGCTAAATAGTGTTATGTTTGCATGGGCTCGTGGGCGCTGCAAACTATGCTATATAAATGTAACTTATAACGATAATTATCTGCTGGTGACCATAACAGCTACGTAGCCCAGTGGATAGTGTGTTGGCTTACAAACTGTATGGCCCTCGGTTCGATTCTCCGTGCAGGCAAAAGGTAAAATTTAAAAAATTTATAAAAGTGAATAATTTCTTCAACATTATTCGTATTACAGAAAAAGGTGCCAAGAATTAAAATATTTCGTGGAAGTGAAAATAACGAGTATGTTAGGGAATGAGCACAATCGTCTTTGGGAAAAATTATTCCAAGCATATAATATTTTTGGGCTCAAAATGCTTCCAAACATATAATATGTTCACATAAAACAAACATATTAATGTTTCGGCAGTATCCAATAATATATGAGCTTCCTGCAAAATATGTTTGGAACATATGTTAAAGAAGCGATTTTTTTTGAGGGTGTATATATAAAGGTTTGTCCCAAATACATACATTTAAATATCACTCGATTTGGACAGAATTTGATAGACTTTTACAAAATATATGGGAGCTATATCTAAATCTGAACCGATTTCAATCAAATTTGGCACACATGACTGTATTACTAATTGTACTCCTAGTGCAAAATTTCAACCAAATTGGGCAAAAACTCTGGCTTCTGGGGCCATATAAGTCCATATCGGGCGAAAAATATATATATGGAAGCTATATCTAAATCTGAACTGATTTCAATAAAATTTCGCACACATGACTATACTACCAAGTGTACTTCTTGTGCAAAATTTCAAGCTAATCGGGATAAAACTCTGGCTTCTGAGTCCATATAAGTGCATATCGGGCGAAAGATATATATGGGAGCTATATCTAAATCTGAATCGATTTCTACCAAATTTGACACGCATAGCTAAAATGCTAAATCTACTCTCTGTGCAAAATTTCAACCAAATTGGGCCAAAACTCTGGCTTTTAGGACCCTATTAGTCCATATCGGGCGAAAGATATATATTGGAGCTATATCTAAATATGAACCGATTTCAATCAAATTTTGCACACTTGACTACACGACTAATTGTTATGTTTGTACAAAATTTCAAGCAAATCGGTATAAAACTCTGGCTGCTGGGTCCATATTAGTGCATATCGGGCGAAAGATATATATGGGAGCTATATCTAAATCTGAACCGATTTCTTCCAAAATCAATAGGGTTCTATTCTGACCCAAATTAGGAACATGTGCCAAATTTGAAGGCGATTGGACTTAAATTGCGACCTAGACTTTGATCACAAAAATGTGTTCACAGACAGACGGACGGACGGACGGACAGACAGACAGACAGACAGACAGACAGACAGACAGACGGACATGGTTATATCGACTCAGGGACCCACCCTGAGCATTATTGCCAAAGACACCATGTGTCTATCTCGTCTCCTTCTGGGTGTTACAAACATATGCACTAACTTATAATACCCTGTTCCACAGTGTGGCGCAGGGTATAAAAATTGGACAAAATTTTCTATAGAAATAAAACTTTGACAAAATTTTCTATAGAAATAAAATTTGGATAAAATTTTCTATAAAAATAAAATTTTGTCAAAATTTTTTATAGAAATAAAATTTTAACAAAATTTTCTATAGAAATAACATTTTAACAAAATTTTCTATAGAAATAAAATTTTGACAAAATTTTCCATGGAAATAAAATTTTGAGAAAATTATTTTTAGAAATAAAAACAAAATATTCTAAAGAAATAAAATTTTGACATTTTTTACAGTACTATAAAATCTAAAGAAAAATAAATTTTTAAACAAAATTTTCTATAAAAATAAAATTTTGACAAAATTTTCTATAAAAAATTTTGTCAAAATGTGTTGTTCACACACAGACGGACGAACGGACGGACAGATGGACATGGTTATATCGACTCAGGGACCCACCCTGAGCATTATTTCCAAAGACACCATGTGTCTATCTCGTCTCCTTCTGGGTGTTACAAACATATGCACTAACTTATAATACCCTGTTCCACAGTGTGGCGCAGGGTATAAAAATTGGACAAAATTTTCTATAGAAATAAAATTTTGACAAAATTTTCTATAGAAATAAAATTTGGTTAAAATTTTCTATAGAAATAAAATTTTGTCAAAATTTTTTATAGAAATAAAATTTTAACAAAACTTTCTATAGAAATAACATTTTAACAAAATTTTCTATAGAAATAAAATTTTGACAAAATTTTCCATGGAAATAAAATTTTGAGAAAATTATTTTTAGAAATAAAAACAAAATATTCTAAAGAAATAAAATTTTGATAACATTTTTTACAGTACTATAAAATCTAAAGAAAAATAATTTTTTTAACAAAATTTTCTATAAAAATAAAATTTTGACAAAATTTTCTATAGAAAATTTTGTCACAATGTGTTGTTCACAAACAGACGGACGGACAGACGGACAGACGGACAGATGGACATGGTTATATCGACTCAGGGACCCACCCTGAGCATTATTTCCAAAGACACCATGTGTCTATCTCGTCTCCTTCTGGGTGTTACAAAAATATGCACTAACTTATAATACCCTGTTCCACAGTGTGGCGCAGGGTATAAAAATTGGACAAAATTTTCTATAGAAATAAAATTTTGACAAAATTTTCAATAGAAATAAAATTTGGATAAAATTTTCTATAGAAATAACATTTTAACAAAATTTTCTATAGAAATAAAATTTTAACAAATCTTTCTATAGAAATAACATTTTAACAAAATTTTCTATAGAAATAAAATTTTGACAAAATTTTCCATGGAAATAAAATTTTGAGAAAATTATTTTTAGAAATAAAAACAAAATATTCTAAAGAAATAAAATTTTGACAAAATTTTTTACAGCGCTATAAAATCTAAAGAAAAATAAATTTTTTAACAAAATATTCTATAGAAATAAAATTTTGACAAAATTTTCTATAGAAATAAAATTTTGACAAAATTTTCTATAGAACTAAAATTTTAACAAAACTTTCTATAGAAATAAAATTTTGACAAAATTTTCTATAAAAATAAAATTCTAACAAAATTTTCTATAGAAATAACATTTTAACAAAATTTTCTATAGAAATACAATTTTGACAAAATTTTCTATGGAAGGAAAATTTTGAGGAAATTATTTTTAAAAATAAAAACAAAAAATTCTAAAGAAATAAAATTTTGACAAAATTTTTTACAGTACTTAAAAATCTAAAGAAAAACAAAATTTTTAACAAAATTTTCTATAGAAATAAAATTTTGACAAAATTTTCTATAGAAATAAAATTTTAACAATACTTTCTATAGAAATAAAATTTTGACAAAATTTTCTATAGAAATAAAACTTTGGCAAAATTTTCTATGGAAATAAAATTTTCAGAAAACTATCTTTACAAATAAAAAAAGATCTAAAAAAAACTGAAAAATTTTTTTATTACAAAAATCTAAAGAAAAAAAATTTGACAAAATTTTCTAAAGAAATAAAATTTTGACAAAATTTTCTGTTGAAACAAAAATTTTCACAAAATGTCCTACAGAAATAAAATTTTGACAAAATTTTCTATAGAAATAAAATTTTGACAAAATTTTCGGTAGAAAACAAATTTTGACAAAATTTTCTATAGAAAAAAAATTTTATTTGTTGTTTTGATCTCAGCTTAAAAACCATTGCGTTGGCTAAACTACAAGAGTAGCTTAACCAACCGAGGAAAAGGATGTTTGTCAAATTTATGTTTATTCTGTAAATCTATAGACTGCCAGATGGTTGGATGGACGCACGTTTCGGAATTACCACATTCCTCATCAGCATCCTCTACTTGCAGCAAAACTATCAACCCATTATCAGAACAAATTCTGGTAGTTCACCAAACCCAAAGTGAACCTAACTTGAACCTTCCGAAAAAAGGTTTATGATAGTGGGCTTTTCCGAAATAAATCTTTGTACAAACATTTCTCTTTTCCTTTGCCACCTTCAAATCATCGATGTGAGTGCAGTTGTCTAGGTTTATTTTGAGCGTGCTTCCTCTTACTTCATTCGTTTTTGTTTTTTATTGCTGGTTTGTACTTCAACCATATTTGTTGTTTTGATTTCAGCTTTAGTAGAGGATGCTGATGAGGAATGTGGTAATTCCGAAACGCGCGTCCATCAAACCATCTTGCAGTCTATAGTGCTTTTTCCAAATAAGTTTGACATACATTCTTTTCCTCTGTTGGTTAAGCTACTCTTGTAGTTTAGTCAACGCAATGGTTTTTAAGCTGAGATCAAAACAACAAATATGATTGAAGTACAAACCAACAATAACAAAACAAAAGGAAATAAAATTTTGACAAAATATTCTATAGAAATAACATTTTGACAAAATTTTCTATAGAACTAAATTTTGACAACATTTTCTATAGTAATAAAATTTTGAAAAAAATTTCTATAGAACTATATTTTGACGAAATTTTCTATGAAAATAAAACTTTTACAAAATTTTCTATAGAAATAAAATTTTGACAAAATTTTCTATAGAAATAAAATTTTGACAAAATTTTCTATAGAAATTAAATTTTGACAAACTTCTCTATAGAAATAAAATTTTGACAAAATTTTCTATAGCAATAAAATTTTAACAAAATTTTCTATAGAACTATATTGTGACAAAATTTTCTATAGAAATAAAATGTTGACAAAATTTTCTATAGAAATAAAATTTTGACAAAATTTTCTATAGAAATAAAAATTTGACAAAATTTTCTATAGAAATAAAATTTGCATAAAATTTTCTATAGAAATAAAATTTGGATAAAATTTTCTATAGAAACAAAAATTTTACAAAATTTTCTATAGAAATAAAATTTTGACAAAATTTTCTATAGAAATAAAATTTTGACAAAATTTTCTATAGAAATAAAATTTTGACAAAATTTTCTATAGAAATAAAATTTTGACAAAATTTTCTATTGAAATAAAATTTTGACAAAATTTTCTATAGAAATAAAATTTTGACAAAATGTTCTATAGAAATACAATTTTGACAAAATTTTCTATAGAAATAAAATTTTGACAAAATTTTCTATTGAAATAAAATTTTGACAAAATTTTCTAAGAAAATAAAATGTTTACAAAATTTGGTATAGAAATGAAATGTTCGCAAAATTTTTTATAGAAATAAAATTTTCTATAGTAATAAAATTTTGACAAAATTTTCTATAGAACTATATTTTGACAAAATTTCTAAGATAATAAAATTTTTACAAAATTTGGTGTAGTAATAAAATTTTCACAAAATTTTCTAAGAAAATAACATTTTTATTAAATTTTCAATAGAAATAAAATTTTGACAAAATGTTCTATAGAAATAAAATTTTGACAAAATGTTCTATAGAAATAAAGTTTTGACAAAATTTTCTATAAAAATAAAATTTTGACAAAATTTTCGATAGAAATAACATTTTGCAAAATTTTGTAAAGAAATAAAATTTTGATAAAATTTTCTATAGGAATAAAATTTTGATAAAAATTAATATTTAGTCAAATTTGACTACACAATCAATGTTGGCGGGTGCATAATTTCCGGCCTAGCCAATAGCTAAATTTGCGCTAGTTTTCCATATTTTTCTCCAGTGTATCTATGATAGTTGAGATTTTTGAATGTCTTTATCGTTCAAATATGATGGCTTTGTGTACTTCTTAAGCAACGCCTTCTCAGTAATCTGCCAACAATGCGGACAGAGACGAAAAGGATTCGACACTTGGTAATCCCCTCAAAAGTGAGTTGTACTTAAGGTTTTAAGGATTTTTCATCACATTTTCTGGAAAATATTTAAAATGAGATTTTTCCGTTTTTTTTTTGTCTTGTATTCTTTTTCCTAAGAAGCAACAGCTACATTACCTTTAAATATCCTCGAGTAAATATCAACACCACCACCAGCAGCAGCAACTACTTGCCAAGGGATTAAACTATCATTTCGAAGGGAACCGCAAAGGCACTTCAAGTATGCAGCCACATGCAGCGTTTAAGTATGCATTCTCATATGCGCATTAAGCTCCGGCTTGCTTCTCTCACACATGGATACCACCAGGCTATAGGATGTTCCCAAAATGCCTTGCCAACATATTGGTGGTTACGCCTCTATTGTCTATGCCACTTCAAAAAATTGTGATTGTCTTTTTCCCTAATGATCTTGGTTTATGAAATTAGTTTCCTTCATACAAAGGCTTTAGGGGTATGCGATAACAATGGATTGACACATTCTTATTTACAAAATAAAGACAACTTCATCATAAACAGTAATCATCTATGTGACCTGAGTTTTTTTATATCTTTCCATACGGTATTAGGCAAAAACCACAGGCTATTTATTCCTAGAGATTCGATTATCCTCTCCATATGTAATCATCGCAAAAGTGTTTAAGCGTAACCGATTTTATGCTTTAAAAAATATAACAATGGGACATTTTTTTTTTAAATTGAGTTATATAGTTTGACAGCTTCTTTAAGCCGTAGGTGGAGGAAGAGATTTTCTCTTCCCCATGATGGAGCTAAATAATACAAAGGCTAACTAACGATTTTCTTTTTTTTTAATTTCTGTCTAGACCGAGTGTAACACATCGGTATAAGGAAGCAGAACCCATATAATGAACTCAGAAAATCTTGTCAAAATTTTATTTGTATAGAAAATTTTGACAAAATTTAATTTTATAGAAAACTTTGGGAACATTTTATTTCTATAGAATATTTTGTCAAAATTTTATTTCTATAGAGAATTTCGTCAGAATTTTTTTTCTATAGAAAATTTTGTCAGAATTTTATTTCTTGTATGGTTGACCTTTTTGTATAATTATTTGTAGAGTTTGTAAGGCTTGAGGTCATGTTGTAATAAAACAAAATACAATCTTAGTTTTTTATAGTGTTTTATTTTTAATTCTTTCCAATATTTCGAACACAATCGTTGTCCGTCCTCAGGGATATTATATTTTTAATATTTTTAATAAGACAAAGTGATTTGCTCGCCACTGCATTTGAGTTTACACTAATGTACACGATGGTGTTCGAAATATTGGAAAGAATTAAAAATAAAACACTATAAAAAACTAAGATTTTACTTTGTTTTATTACAACATGACCTCAAGCCTTACAAACTCTACTAAGAATTTTATTTCTATAGAAAATTTTGTCAAAATAAAATTTGGACACAATTTTCTATAGAAACAAAATTTATTTCTGTAGCAAATTTTGTCAAAATTTTAATTCTATAAAAACTTTTGTCAAGTTTTATTTCTATAAAAAATTTTGTCAAAATTTTATGACTAGAAAAAAATTATGTCAACATTTTATTTCTATAGAAAATTTTGTTAAAATTATATTTCTAAAATTTTGTCAACATTTTATTTTTATAGAAATATTTATTTCTATAGAAAATTTTGTCAAAATTATATTTCTATAGAAAATTTTATCAAAATGTTTTTTCTATAAAAATTTTTGTCAAAATTTTATTTCTATAAAAAAATTTGTCAAAATTTTATTTCTATAAAAAATTTTGTCAAAATTTTATTTCTGTAGAAAATTTTGTCAAAATTTATTTCTATAGAAAATTTTGTCAAAATTTTATTTCTGTAGAAGATTTTGTCAAAAGTTTATTTCTATAGAAAATTTTGTCAAAATTTTATTTCTATAGAAAATTTTGTCAAAAGTTTATTTCTATAGAAAATTTTGTCAAAGCTTTATTTCTATTGAAAATTTTGTCAAAAGTTTATTTCTATAGAAAGTTTTTTCAAAATTTTATTTCTATAGAAAAGTTTGTCAAAATTTTATCAAAATTTTATTTCTATAGAAAATTTTGTCAACATTTTATTTTTATAGCAAATTTTATTTCTATAAAAATTTTTGTCAAAATTTTATTTCTATAGAAAATTTTGTCAAAATTTTATTTCCATAGAAATTTTTGTCAACAATTATATTTATAGAAGATTTTTGCAAATTTCTGTTTCTATAGAAAATTTGTTAAAAATTACATTTTTATAGAAAATTTGGTCAAAATTGTTTTCTATAAATTGTCAAATTTTTATTTCTTTAAAATTTTTTTTCAAAATTTTATGACAATAGAAAATTTTGTCAAAATTTTATTTCTAAAGAAAATTTTGTCAACATTATATTTCTATTGAAAATTTAGTCAATATTTTATTTGTATAGAAATTTAGTCAACATTTTATTTCTAAAGAAAATTTGGTCAAAATTACATTTTCATAGAAAATTTGGTCAAAAGTTTTTTTCTCTAAAGGGTTTTATTGAAATTTTATTTCTATAAACAGTTTTGTCAAAATTTTATTTATATTGAAAGTTTTGTCAAAATTTTAGTTCCAAAGAAAATTTTGTCAAAACTGTATTTCTATGGAAAATATTTTCAATTTTTTATTTCTTTAAAATTTTTTTTCAAAATTTTATGACAATAGAAAATTTTGTCAAAATTTTATTTCTAAAGAAAATTTTGTCAACATTATATTTCTATTGAAAATTTAGTCAATATTTTATTTGTATAGAAATTTAGTCAGCATTTTATTTCTATAGAAAATTTGGTCAAAACTACATTTTTATAGAAAATTTGGTCAAAAGTTTTTTTTCTATAAAGGGTTTTATTGAAATTTTATTTCTATAAACAGTTTTGTCAAAATTTTATTTCTATTGAAAGTTTTGTCAAAATTTTAGTTCCATAGAAAATTTTGTCAAAACTGTATTTCTATAGAAAATATTGTCAAATTTTTATTTCTTTTGAATTTTTTTTTTTTAATTTTATGACAATAGAAAATTTTGTCAAAATTTTATTATTATTTCTATAGAAAATTTTGACAAAATTATATTTCTATTGAAAATTTAGTCAATATTTTATTTGTATAGAAATTTAGTCAACATTTTATTTTTATAGAAAATTTGGTCAAAAGTTTTTTTCTATAAAGGGTTTTATTGAAATTTTATTTCTATAAATAGTTTTGTCAAAATTTTATTTCTATAGAAAATTTTGTCAAAATTTTACTTCTATAGAACATTTTTTCAAACTTTTATTTCTATGGACAATTTTATGAAAATTGTATTTCTATGCAATACTTTGCCAAAATTTTATTTCTATTGAAAATTTTGTCAAAATTTTAGTTCTATGAAAAATTTTGTCAAAAGTTTATTTCTATGAAGAATTTTGTCAAAAGTTTATTTCTATGGAAAATTTTTTCAAGCGTAAAATCTCTCCCATGTTGGTAGAATTCTACCAACTATGGTAACCGTCTTTTCGAGTAGAAAATTTTATTCGATCCGGTTGGAACAAAATATTTTTCAAGGATTGGTCGTATGAAGTTGGCATGTACTAGTAAGTTGTTTATAATTTTATAAGCTATATTTTTTCCCTTCATTGTTTTGCAGTTCAATAGTTCAAGACCTGTAGACAAAAAACCGAAAAAACGCTGAAAAAGTGGTAATTTTTTCGACAGTTTTATAGGTTTTGAGTATGAAGATGAAATTTATTATCGTATTAATACATTCAGCATTTTTGTGGACATTAACTAGCCGGTTTGTAAGTGATCAAAGACAATTGCTTACCTGTCACATATGTGTCACTAGACTTTGTGACAAGCGTGTCACGGTTGTTGCCTTTACCCTTGATCTACTAATCAGTCTCTCCCCTATTGTTTTATGGAATTCTATGTAAATCAGCTGCTCGAAATTACTGTAAAGATTCCTTGTATATCTGCATCATTCTCAGAGGATCCCTGTTTAGTTTAAATTTTGAATAAATTTCCTTGTTTTCACTTTTTTGTGATTATTATTTTAGTTTTGGTTCTTTTCTTGTATATCATTTTTCAAATCGAAGCGGAAACCACTCAGACATCGGAAATGTTTTCTTAATTAAAATATTAATTTTATTTTTAGTAATTACCATTACCGTTGGTGTACATTCCATGGTACACCCATAACATTTCTAATGTCTGGGAATTTTAATTTTTATTAATCCACGATGAATGCTTAACATTTTTGGAATACATTTACTGATGTTGCTCGATTTAAAAATGTGTCATATGGAAATAATCTTATGAGATAAGAAAGCCATTCGACTTGAACATTGTGTCTAGGATTTTTGTTTTTCTGTGAATATCACAGATTTACATTATTTTTGTATACCCACCACGATAGTATACTTGCGAAGGGCTTACTAAATATGTAATGCATGGAAATATAGGTCTGGAGAACCTTTAAGGTATGAACATTGTGAAATATTTTTCAATTTTAATGAAACCTTGTTTACACCCTTCGCCACACTGTAAAATAGGGTATTTGAAGTTAATGCATATGTTCGTAACATCCAGCATGAGACGAGATAGATACATGGTGTACTTGGAAGTTATACTTATGTCTGGCCACTGAGCAGGGCTGCCACAATTGGTAAAATCCTACAAATAATGGTAGAATTTTTGACTGTTAGATTGACTGGTAAATGCTATAATTTGCTATTCCTCTCCAAATAAGAAATATCTATTTTTTTATAGAATTAATATTTTGACCAAATTTTCTATTGAAATAAAATTTTCCGTAGAAGTAAAATTTTGACAAAATGTTCTATAAAAATAAAATTTTCCAACAAAAATAGAATACAATTTTGAACAATTTTTCTATAGAAATAAAATTTTGATAAAATTTTCTATAGAAACAAAATTTTGACAAAATTTTCTATATAAATAAAATTTTGACAAAATTTTCTATATAAATAAAATTTTGACAAAATTTTCTATAGAAATAAAATTTTGACAAAATTTTCTATAGAAATAAAATTTTGACAAAATTTTCTTTAGACCTAAAATATTGACAAAATTTTCTATAAAAATAAAGTCTTGACAAAATTTTCTATAGAAATAAAATATTGAAAAATTTTCTACAGAAATAAAATTTTGACAAAATTTTTTATAGACTAAAATATTGACAAAATTTTCTGTAGAAATAAAATTTTGCAAAAATTTCTATAGAATAAAATTATGGCAACATTTTGTATAGAAATAAAACTTTAACAAAATTTTCTATAGAAATAAAATTATTACAAAGTTTTCTATAAAAATAGAATATTGACAAAACTTTCTATAGAAATAAAATTTTGAAAAAAATTTCTATAGAAAAAAAAATGTTGGCAAAGTTTTCTATATAAATAAAATTTTGAAAAAAATTTCTATAGAAATACAATTTTACGAAAATTTCTATAGACAGAAAATATTGACAAAATTTTCTATGGAAATAAAATTTTGACAAAATTTTCCATAGACATAAAATATTGACAAAATTTTCTATAGAAATAAAATTTTGACAAAATTTTCTATAGAAATAAAATTTTGACAAAATTTTCTATAGAACTAAACTCTTGACAAAATTTTCTATAGAAATAAAATTTTGACAAATATTTCTATAGAAATAATATATTAACAAAATTTTCTACAGGAATAAAATTTTGACAAAATTTTCTATAGACATACAATACTGACAAAATTTTCAGTAGAAATAAAATTTTGCAAAAATTTCTAAAGAATAAAATTATGGCAACATTTTGTATAGAAATAAAACTTTAACAAAATTTTCTATGGAAATAAAATTTTTACAAAGTTTTCTACAAATACAAATAAATTTTTGAAAAAAATTTCTATGGAAATAAAATTTTGACAAAATTTTCTTTAGACCTTAAATATTGACAAAATTTTCTATAAAAATAAAGTCTTGACAAGATTTGCTTAGTAATAAAATTTGACAAGATTTTCTTAGTAATAAAATTTGACAAAATTTTCTGTAGAAATAAAATTTTGACAGAATTTTCTATAGAAATAAAATTTCGACAAAATTTTCTATAGAAATAAAATTTTGACAAAATTTTCTATAGAAATAAAATTTTGACAAAAATTTCTATAGAAATAAAATGTTGACAAAATTTTCTATAGACAAAAAAAATTGACAAAATTTTCTATAGAAATAAAATTTTGCAAAAATTTCGACAAAAATTTCTATAGAAATAAAATTTTGATAAAATTTTCTATAGAAATAAAATTTTGACAAAATTTTGACAAAAATTTCTATAGAAATAAAATTTTGATAAAATTTTCTATAGAAATAAAATTTTGACAAAATTTTCTATTGAAATAAAATTTTGACTAAATTTTCTTTAGACCTAAAATATTGACAAAATTTTCTATAAAAATAAAGTCTTGACAAAATTTTCTATAGAAATAAAATATTGACAAAATTTTCTACAGAAATAAAATTTTGACAAAATTTTCTATAGACATAAAATATTGACAAAATTTTCTGTAGAAATAAAATTTTGCAAAAATTTCTATAGAATAAAATTATGGCAACATTTTGTATAGAAATAAAACTTTAACAAAATTTTCTATGGAAATAAAATTTTTACAAAGTTTTCTATAAAAATAGAATATTGACAAAACTTTCTTAGAAAAAAAATTTTGTCAAAGTTTTCTATATAAATAAAATTTTGAAAAAAAAATCTATAGAAATACAATTTTACGAAAATTTCTATAGACATAAAATATTGACAAAATTTTCTATGGAAATAAAATTTTGACAAAATTTTCCATAGACCTAAAATATTGACAAAATTTTCTATAGAAATAAAATTTTGACAACATTTTCTATAGAAATAAAATTTTGACAAAATTTTCTATAGAACTAAAGTCTTGACAAAATTTTCTATAGAAATAAAATTTTGACAAAATTTTCTATAGAAATAAAATATTGACAAAATTTTCTACAGAAATAAAATTTTGACAAAATTTTCTATAGACATACAATATTGACAAAATTTTCAGTAGAAATAAAATTTTGCAAAAATTTCTATAGAACAAAATTATGGCAACATTTTGTATAGAAATAAAACTTTAACAAAATTTTCTATGGAAATAAAATTTTTACAAAGTTTTCTATAAAAATAGAATATTGACAAAACTTTCTATAGAAAAAAAATTTTGAAAAAAAATTCTATGAAAATAAAATTTTGACAAAATTTTCTTTAGACCTTAAATATTGACAAATTTTTCTTTAAAAATAAAGTCTTGACAAGATTTTCTTAGTAATAAAATTTGACAAAATTTTCTGTAGAAATAAAATTTTGACAGAATTTTCTATAGAAATAAAATTTTGACAAAATTTTCTATAGAAATAAAATTTTGACAAAATTTTCTATAGAAATAACATTTTGACAAAAATTTCTATAGAAATAAAATGTTGACAAAATTTTCTATAGACAAAAAAAATTGACAAAATTTTCTATAGAAATAAAATGTTGACAAAATTTTCTATAGAAATAAAATTTTGCAAAAATTTTGACAAAAATTTCTATAGAAATAAAATTTTGATAAAATTTTCTATAGAAATAAAATTTTGACAAAAATTTCTATAGAAATAAAATTTTGATAAAATTTTCTATAGAAATAAAATTTTGACAAAATTTTCTATTGAAATAAAATTTTGACAAAATTTTCTTTAGACCTAAAATATTGACAAAATTTTCTATAAAAATAAAGTCTTGACAAAATTTTCTATAGAAATAAAATATTGACAAAATTTTCTACAGAAATAAAATTTTGACAAAATTTTCTATAGACATAAAATATTGACAAAATTTTCTGTAGAAATAAAATTTAGCAAAAATTTCTATAGAATAAAATTATGGCAACATTTTGTATAGAAATAAAACTTTAACAAAATTTTCTATGGAAATAAGATTTTTACAAAGTTTTCAATAAAAATAGAATATTGACAAAACTTTCTATAGAAATAAAACTTTGAAAAAAAATCTATAGAAAAACAATTTTGACAAAGTTTTCTATATAAATAAAATTTTGAAAAAATTTCTATAGAAATACAATTTTACGAAAATTTCTATAGACATAAAATATTGACAAAATTTTCTGTGGAAATAAAATTTTGAAAAAATTTTCCATAGACATAAAATATTGACAAAATTTTCTATAGAAATAAAATTTTGACAAAATTTTCTACAGGAATAAAATTTTGACAAAATTTTCTATAGACATACAATTTTGACAAATTTTTCAGTAGAAATAAAATTTTTTAAAAATTTCTATAGGATAAAATTATGGCAACATTTTGTATAGAAATAAAACTTTAACAAAATTTTCTATGGAAATAAAATTTTTACAAAGTTTTCTATAGAAATAGAATATTGACAAAACTTTCTATAGAAATAAAATTTTGAAAAAAATTTCTATGGAAATAAAATTTTGACAAAATTTTCTTTAGACCTTAAATATTGACAAAATTTTCTATAAAAATAAAGTCTTGACAATATTTTCTTATTAATAAAATTTGACAAAATTTTCTATAGAAATAAAATTTTGACAGAATTTTCTATAGAAATAAAATTTTGACAAAATTTTCTATAGAAATAAAATTTTGACAAATTTTTTATAGAAATAAAATTTTGACAAAAATTTCTATAGAAATAAAATGTTGACAAAATTTTCTATAGAAATAAAATTTTGACAAAATTTTCTATAGAAATAAAATTTTGCAAAAATTTTGACAAAAATTTTGATAGAAATAAAATTTTTACAAAAATATCTATAGAAATAAAATTTTGACAGAATTTTCCATAGAAATAAAATATTGACAAAATTTTCTATAGAAATAACATTTTGACAAAATTTTCTATAGAAATAAAATTTTGACGAAATAATAAGCTCGAATAAATATTGTAATAACTTCTAGAAATTTTTTATAGACAAAAAATATTGACGAAATTTTCTATAGAAATAAAATTTTGACAAAATTTTCTATAGACATAAAATATTGACACAATTTTCTATAGAAATAAAATCTTTACAAAATTTTCTATAGAAATAAAATTTTTCAAAAATTTCTATACAAATAAAATTTGAAAAAATTTTCTATAGAAATAAAATTTTGACACAATTTCCATAGACATAAAATTTTGACAAAATTTTCTATAGAAATAAAATTTTGACAAAATTTTCTATAGAAATAATATTTTGACAAAATTTTCTATAGAAATAAAATTTTACAAAATTTTCTATAGACATAAAATATTGACAAAATTTTCTATAGAAATAAAATCTTTACAAAATTTTCTATAGAAATAAAATTTTTCAAAAATTTCTATACAAATAAAATTTGAAAAAATTTTCTATAGAAAAAAAATTTTGACACAATTTCCATAGACATAAAATATTGACAAAATTTTCTATAGAAATAAAATCTTTACAAAATTTTCTATAGAAATAAAATTTTGCAAAAATTTCTATACAAACACAATTTGGACAAAGTTTTCTATAGAAATAAAATTTTGAAAAAATTTTCTATTTAGTCAAACTCGACTTAGATTTAGAGCTCGACTTAGATTTAGAGCTCCGATATATCTGTTTTTTTTTTTCGATTTGGTCAAATACCTACAATCTATGAGAACGATTGTAGGTATTTGACCAAATGGTCTTTCGTGTTTACGATTTCATGGTATGGGGGGTATTTCTCGTATTATGATGTGGGTCCTCTATATCGTATACAAACAAGATTTGTGTCTTAAAAGTTTTCTTACTCCGCTTCTTTGGCTCTGGCAATTCTCCGCTTCTTTGGCTCGTAATTAATAGCCAAGTAATTAGTGTAAAGACAAAATCTTTGGAACCGGGAATGTTTTTTTTTTTTAAGTGCGGTTATCGCAAAAACCACCATCTTATGGATAGGCAACCACCACAATAAAAAAATTTGTCAAGATTTTATTCCTATAGAATATGTTTACAAAATATTTATTTCTATAGAACTTTGTTTGCAAAATTTTTTGTCTGTAAAAAATTTTCGCAAAATTTTATTTTCATTGAAACTTTTTGCAAATTTTTTGCAAAATTGTATTTCTAGAGAAAATTTGGTAAAAATATTTATTTCTACAAAAAATGTGTCAAAAATTTTATTTTTTTAAAAATTTTATTTCTATAGAAAATTAAAAAAAAATAACAGTTAGATGAAAATATATAAAAATCAAGCAAATTCCATTTGGTCGGACCATTGTAAGAAATGTTTGCAAAATTTTATTTCTATAGAAAATTTGGTGAAAATTTTATTTGAAAAGAAAATTTTGTGAAAATTTTATTTGAAAAGAAAATTTTGTAAAAATGTTATTTCTATAGAAAATTAGGTCAACATTTTATTTTTACAGAAAATTTTGTGAAAATTTTGTTTCCATACAAATTTTTGAAAAAAAATCAAAATTTTTAAAATTTGGTCAAAAATTTAATTTTACAGAAAATTTTGTCAAAAAATTTATTGCTACTTGAAAAAATTACCAATTTGATGAAAATAGACTAACATAAACAAATCAATCGGACTATTAAAAATTTTTGCAATATTTTGTCAAAATTTCATTTCTAAAAAATTACCAAACTGATGAAAATGGACCAAAATCAACCAAATTCCATTTGGTCCATTTGGCATCGGACTATAATTTTTTTTTGCAAAATTTTATTTCTTTTTTTCTTTCTATAGAAAATGTGGTCAAAATTTTATTTTTATTGAAAATTTTGTCAAAAATGTTATTGCTATAAAAAATTTTGAAAAAAATACCAAATTGATGAAAATGGACCAAAATCCACCATTCGCTTCGATCATTGGACTGTACAAAATAGAAAAATTTCTATAGAAAATATATATAGAAAACCTTGTCAAAATGATTTTTATTTTCTAGAGTTCGAGATCCAATGGTAAAAAAGAGAGCCTCTAGATCAATAAGATACTGTGGCTGAAGCGGTGAGAAGCTACAAGGTTAATCTTGTTGTCGGAACTAGACCGTGGGAAAGAGATCTTCCGCGGCAGACCAGGCTGGTAGTTTGGCCCATCTAAAATCAGGAAATTTACCTATCAGTGAGTGATAGCAGTGTAGCTGACGTGTGTCCCATATGAAATACAAGGGCACATGCCACTCCTCACATTTTCGCTTGCCCAGCTAAGTCTACCCGCCAGATCACTTGTGGCAGGGTTCTCTCAAAGTTACAATTGAAATAATTGCATCATATTCTCCTTTTCAACCAATCGACGGAATAATTCGTTAAAAGTAGATTAAACGTTTTGACCAATATCAAAAATCTATAAGGGAATTTGAGCCGAATTTCAAATTTGAAGATTATTTAGATTTTTTACTTTTTTGACAAAAATTTGATTGGTCGAAAAGTCGATTTTAAAGCAACAGAGAGACCAATCTTCTTTTATGACCCAATCCTCAGCGAGCCCAACATAAATTTCACTCTACGATCCTATCACAATATGAGCTACTTATTTACACATTAACAGAAATCATTTTGTGAACAACTGGCATTTTCAAAAATTACAGCTCTTTAAAAATAAATTAAAATGCAGTTAAATTTCGTTTTTGTTTGCACACTTATCGCATGTATCCAATTAAAAATGTTATGACTTTTTATGCTGATGCTCCATTTTGTTAGTCTCCATGATGAACAAAAACAAAAAAAAAACTTGTAGTAATAAACAATCACCATGACATCCTATCCCAACCAGGAAGGGAGAGGGTCTCGAAAGTAAGGCAAAGCAAGGGGACACAGAATAAACGGTAGTTTGTGGTTGTAACCACATAACAGTCGTCAGAGTCCTTGCGCATATCCTTGCATGGTAGTAATCATATGCAGCAGTTGAAAATCAGTTTTATGACAAACCCCCAAACCGCCATCTCAGTACCCAAAGCCCAAAAAATACAAAAGGATTCGTACAAGGAACAAAATGTGAACTCCCCCTCAAAAAAAAAAAAAAAAGAAAACGAAAAACAAGACACAATAAAACAGCTCTACTATTTTATACTCTCTGCGGTTGTTAAGCGCGCATATATATGTGCAGCTGGAAAAATGCATGCATTCATAATGAGTTATTTATAAGAAGGACATTATACGAATCGCTGGCAACAATGAATGAGAGCCCTGGAATGGTTGTTGAAGTGTGTGTGTATGTGCTTTTTTTTGAAATTTTTGTAACACCATTCGAAATGGAAGAAACTTTACAAGCACATGCCACCACCACCACTGCCACTATCACCGCCACCTAAAAACCGCAAAACGTTGCAAAAAGCCAAATGAGAAGAAGATGACGTTCAAAAAAAAAAAAACTAGCAATCTTTCCAATATTGTCGTTATAATTTTTATAGCCAATCTTTTGCTATAACATATCGCTCTACGGGATCAGATGGAGAAGCAACCATGGAACACAATGCACAGAAGTATTAAAGGAGAGCAACACAACAAAAAACAATAAGACCAGGAAAAAGGAAATTGTGGTAAACACCAAAACTTCCCGGGATATCCCCATGCAAATGCATCGGAGTAAAACACTGCAATTACCAACAAAGAAGGCCAATCAAAATTCTTTGCAACAACAGAGAAGACTCAAGCAAAGGTCTAAAACCACTAAAACATACAATGACATTTAAGTCAAGCATGAGTCCATTACACCCAACTGAAATTATTGTGCGAAACAGTGATTATAAGGGCTTAAATGGAGGTACAGTGAATTTTCTATAAAAATAAATGTTTGACAAATTTTTCTATAGCAATAAAATTTTAACAAAATTTCTATAGAACTAAATTTAAGCAAAAATTTTTATGGAAATAACATTTTTAAAAAATTTCCTACAGAAATAGAATTTTGCTAAAATTTTCTACAGGTGTAAAATTTTAACAAAATTTCTATAGAACTAAATTTAAGCAAAAATTTTTATGGAAATAACATTTTTAAAAAATTTCCTACAGAAATAGAATTTTGCCAAAATTTTCTACAGGTGTAAAATTTTGCAAAAATTTTCTATAGAAATAAAATTTTGCAAAAATTTTCTACAGAAATAAAATTTTAACAAAATTTTCTACAGAAACAAAATTTTAACAAAATTTTCTATAAAAACCAAATTTTGACAAAATTTTCTATAGAAATAAAATGTTGACAAAATTTTCCAAAGAAATAACATTTTGATAAAATTTCTTTTGGAAATAAAATTTTCACAAAAATTTCGATAGAAATAGAATTTTGATAAAATTTTCAGTAGACAAAAAATTTTGAAAATTTTTTGACAAAATTTTCTATAGAATTAAAATTTTGAAAACAAATTTCTATAGTAATAAAATTTTGACAAAATGTTCTATAGAAATAAAATTTTGACAAAATTTTCTATAGAAATAAAATTTTCTGAAAATTTTCTATAGAAATAAAATTTTCTGAAAATGTTCTACAGAAATTAAATGTTCAGAAAATTTTCTATAGAAATAGAATTTTGACAAAATTATCTATGGAAATAAAATTTTCACAAAATTTTCACAAAATTTTCTTTAGAAATAAAATTTTTACACAATTTTTTATAGATATAAAATTTTGACAAGAGATTCTATAGGAATAAAATTTGGACAAAATGTTCTATAGAAATAGAATTTTGACAAAATTAAATTTTCACAAAATTTTCTATAGAAATAAAATTTTTACACAATTTTCTATAGATATAAAAATTTGACAAGAGAAATAAAATTTTGATAAATTTTTTTATAGAAATGAAACCCAGCCAAGTGCACTCAAATCGATGATTTGACGGTGGCAAAGGAAACGAGATATGTTTGTACAAATTTATTTCGGCATAAGCCGGCTATTATGAAAACCCTTTTTTCGGAAGGTTCAAGTGTGTTTTAATTTTGGGTTTAGTGAACTGCCTGAATTTATTCTGATAATTGGTTGATGGTTAGGTTAGGTTAGGTGGCAGCCCGATGTATCAGGCTCACTTAGACTATTGTGTCCATTGTGATACCACATAGGTGAACTTCTCTCTTATCACTGAGTGCTGCCCGATTCCATGTTAAGCTCAATGACAAGGGACCTCCTTTTTATAGCCGAATCCCAAGGGCGTTCCACATTGCAGTGAAACCATTTAGAGAAGCTTTGAAACCCTCAGAAATGTCACCAGCATTACTGAGGTGGCATAATCCACCGATGAAAAACTTTTTGGTGTTCGGTCGAAGCAGGAATCGAACCCACGACCTTGTGTATGCAAGGCGGGCATGCTAACCATTGCACCACGGTGGTTCCCTAATTGGTTGATAGTTTTGCTGCAAGTAGAGGATACTGATGAGGAATGTGGTAATTCTGAAACGTGCGTCCATCCAACCATCTTGCAGTCTATAGGGCTTTGCCCAAATAAATTTGACAAACATTCTTTCCCTCTGTTGGTTAAGCTACACTTGTAGTTTAGTCAATTCATGGGTTTAAGCTGAAATCTAAAAAACAACAACAATGATTAAAGAAAAAAAAAACAACAACAACGAAACAAAACGAATGAAATGAAGTCTTGCAAAAATTTTCCATAGAAATCAAATTCAAAAATTGTTTGACAAGTTTTTCTATAGAAATGAAATTTTGACAAAATTTTCTATAGAAATAAATTTGTGACAAAATTTTCTATAGTAATAAAATTTTCCAAAAAAATAAAATTTTCCAAAGAAATAACATTTTGACAAAATTTCTTTTGGAAATAAAATTTTCACAAAATTTTCGATAGAAATAGAATTTTGATAAAATTTTCAGTAGACAAAAAAATTTTGAAAATTTTTTTGACAAAATTTTCTATAGAATTAAAATTTTGAAAACAAATTTCTATAGTAATAAAATTTTGAAAAATTTTCTATACAAAGAAAATTTAGACAAAATTTTCTATGGAAATAAAATTTAGACAAAATGTTCTATAGAAATAAAATTTAGACAAAATGTTCTACAGAAATAAAATTTTGACAAAATTTTCTGAATATGTTCTACAGAAATGAAATTTTCACAAACTGTTCTATATAAATAGAATTTTTACAAAATTACCTATGGAAATAAAATTTTCACAAAATTTACTATAGAAAGAAAATATTTACATAATTTTTATACCCTTCACCACTACTGTGGTACAGGGTACAATAAGTTTGTGCATTTGTATGTAACGCCAAGAAGGAAAAGTCTGAGATCCATCGTTTAGTATACCGATCGTCTTAGAATTAAATTCTGAGTCGATTTAGCGATGTCCGTCTGTCTGTCTGTCTGTCCGTCTGTCTGTCTGTTGATGTATTTTTGTGTGCAAAGTACAGCTCGCAGTTTTAGCCCGATTGTCCTAAAATTTGGTATGGGGTCCTGTTTCGGCTCAAAGACGATCCCTTTTGATTCGGTTCAGATTTAGATATAGCTGCCATATATATTTTTCACCGATCTGGTCATAATTGGCGTGTATATCAACCGATCTTCCTCAAATACCGTACATCTCAATATTTTATGAGTCTCGAAAAACTTGCAAAATATCATCCAAATCGGTTCAGATTTAGATATAGCTCCCATATATAGCTTTCGCCCGATTTACACTCCTTTGTCCACAGAGGCCAATTTTTTTCTCCGATTTAGTTGAAATTTTGCACAGGGAGTAAAATTAGCATTATAGCTATGCGTGTCAAATTTGGTTGAAATCGGTTCAGATTTAGATATAGCTCCCATATATAGCTTTCGCCCAATTTACACTCATATGATCACAGAGGCTAATTTTTTACTCCGATTTAATTGAAATTTTGCACAGGGAGTAGAATTAGCATTGTTGTTATGCGTGCCAAATTTGGTTGGAATCGGTTCAGATTTAGATATAGCTCCCATATATAGCTTTCGCCCGATTTACACTCATATGATCACAGAGGCTAATTTTTTGCTCCGATTTAGTTGAAATTTTTCACAGGGAGTAGAATTAGCATTGTTGCTATGCGTGCCAAATTTGGTTGAAATCGGTTCAGATTTAGATATAGCTCCCATATATATGTTTTTCTGATTTCGACAAAAATGGTCAAAATACCAACATTTTCCTTGTAAAATCGCCACTGCTTAGTCGAATAGTTGAAAAAATGACCCTAATTTTCTTAAACTTCTAATACATATATATCGAGCGATAAATCATAAATAAACTTTTGCGAAATTTCCTTAAAATTGCTTCAGATTTATATGTTTCCCATATTTTTTTTACTAACATTGAGTTCCACCCTAGTGCATTAGACGACTTAAATTTTGAGTCTATAGATTTTGTAGAAGTCTATCAAATTCTGTCCAAATCGAGTGATATTTAAATGTATGTATTTGGGACAAACCTTTATATATAGCCCCCAACACATTTGACGGATGTGATATGGTATCGAAAATTTAGATCTACAAAGTGGTGCAGGGTATAATATAGTCGGCCCCGCCCGACTTTAGACTTTCCTTACATGTTTATAGATATAAAATTTTGACAAGATATTCTATAGAAATGAAATTTTAATAAAATTTTCTATAGAAATGAAATGTTGACAAAATTGTTTATAGAAATAAATTTTTGACAAAATAGTTTATAGTAATATGTTTTTGACAAATTTTTCTATAGAGATAAAATTTTGAAAAAAATTTTCCAAAAAAATAAAATTTTTGGCAAAATTTCCCAAAGAAATAAAATTGTGACAACATTTTCCAAAGAAATAAAATTCTGACAAAAATGTCCAAAGAAATAATATTTGGACAAATTTTTTTATAGAAATAAATTTGGCAAAAATGTTCTATAGGAATAAAATTTTCCATACAAATAAAATTTTGACAATATTTTCTATAGAAATAACTAGTAAACATATCAAATCCGTCCAATGTGTTGGGTGTTATATATAAAGGTTTATGTTCCTATACACATATTTAAATCTGATCCGATCTGGACAAAATTTGTTAGAGTTCTACAAAATTTATAGACTTTAACCTTAAGTCGGCTAATGCCTTGTGGTGGAACACAATGTAAGTTAGTTAATTCTACTCCCTCTGCAAAATTTCACGAAAATTAGAGTACAACCTTGGCCTCAGTGGTCATATTAGTGAAAATCGGGCGAAAGATATATATGGGAACTGTATCTAAATCTGAACCGGTTTCTTCCAAAATCAATATTCTGCCCCAAAACAGAAACTTGTGCCAAATTTAAAGTCGATTGGACTAAAACTTCGACCTAGACCTAGATCACAAAAATGTGCTCACAGACAGATGGACGGACATGCCTAGATCGACTCAGGGACCCACCTGAGTGTTATTGCCAAATACACCATGTGTCTATCTCGCCTCCTTCTGGGCGTTGCAAACATGCACTAACTTATGATACCCTGTTCCACAGTGTGGCCAGGGTATAAAAATTTTGACAACATTTTCTGTAGACAAAATTTTCTACAGCAAATAAAATGCTATAGAAATAAAATTTTGAGAACATTTTCAATAGAAATAACATTTTGAAAACCTTTTCTGTAGAAATAAAATTTCGACAAACTTTTCTAAGGGAATGAAATTTTACAAAAATTTTCTATTGAAATTAAAGTGCGCAAAAATTGTTTGTGGAAATAAAATTTTGCAAAAATGTTGACAAAAGTTTCGATAGAAATAAAATTTTAACAAATTTTCTATAGAAATAAAATTTTGACAAATTTGTCTATAGAAATAAAAGTTGGACAACATTTTCCAAAGAAATAAAATTTTTACAAAATTTCCTTTGGAAATAAAATGTTCAATGTTATTTCTATAGAAATAGGATTTTGACAAAATTCTCTATAGATATAAAATTTTGACAAAGTTTTCTATAGAAATAAAATTTTGACAGGCAATTCTAAAGAAATTAAATTTTGACAAAATCTTCTATAGAAATAAAATGTTGTTGTTGATATTGTTGACCTTTTTATTTTAATTTTTATGATGTTTTGTCTCATAATCTCGGCTAGAGTTCTATAAATTGAACTTGAAATTGTTGGTTTCTTGCTTTTTTTATTTTCCAAAGTTTCGGTTGACTTCGTCAGAATCGTTTTCAAGGCTACAAATTACAAATTTGTACAAAAATTAACAAAAAAAATTTTTTCTATGAAAAAAATGTCCAGTAAATTTCCTTTAAAAATTAAGTTTTCAGAAAATTTTCCATAGAAATAAAATTTTCAGAAAATGTTCTACAGAAATAAAATTTTGACAAAATTTTAAAAAGAACAAGTATATACGACCGTAAGCTAAGCTAATCTTATGTACCCTCCACCATGGATTGTGTAGAAACTTCTACTAAAGACATTCATCGACAGTTGAATGGCAAACGTCTTATGCGCGATATATAAAAGAAATGTCGATTAAATACGTATATATAAAAAATTTTACGAAAAACAAGTATATACGACCGTAAGTTCGGCCAGGCCGAATCATATGTACCCTCCACCATGGACTGCTTAGAAACTTCTAGTAAATCCCGCCATCCGATGGCAAGGCATCTTAAAACAGCATCATCTTCTAAATTGTAAGTTAGTCCATGCGGGATATGTACTAGACACAAGAAATGTCAATTAAATACGTTTATATTCAGTTCTTGGCCGGTGTATATAGGAAAGAAATAATTACGAACCGATACGAATTTTTGTGCGATAATTGTAGAGCCAGAATTGAAATATGGGGGTCGCTTTATATGGGCGCTATATACAATAATGAACACGATTCTACCAAAAATGCAGATTTTTTACTGTTGGAAGACTTTGCAAAATATTCCTCTCCAACTATTAGGTGCTTCATAAATTTTTTTGATAGAAACAATATTTTGACAAAATTTTCTACAGAAATAAAATTCTGACAAAATTTTCTATAGAAATAAAATTTTGACATAATTTACGAGAGCAATAAATTTTTGACAAAATTTTCTATAGAAATTATATTTTGACAAAATTTTCTAAAGAAATAAAATGTTGACAAAATTTTCTATAGAAATATAAATTTTTGACAAAATTTTCCATGGCAATAAAATTTTGGTAGATTATTTTTGCTCGAATGGCAATCGTGATTTTTCTGTGATTGGGAATTGGTTTATCTGGGGGCTGTATATTTATAACTATTGATCGATACGGACAAGTTTTGACATGGTTGTTAACGGCATATACATACATACATATACATACTAACACCACGTACCAAATTTCATATAGATTGGATTGGAGCAAAATGCTCCTTCTTGAGGCTCCGGAGGTCAAATCTTGGGATCGGTTTATATGGGGGCTATATAACTATAATTATAGACCGATATGGGCCAATTTTTGCATGGTTATTAGAAAACATATAGTAACAAAACGTACTAAGTTTCAACCGGATCGGATGTATTTTGCTCCTCCAAGGTGGAGGGTATAAAAAATTTTACGCAATTTTCTATGGAAATTAAAATTTTTTAAAAATTTTCTATAGAAATTAAATTGAACTACTGTACACTAGGGGAACAATTTTAACCAACCAACACAGTCGAAAAATTAAAACTATAGAGGAAAACATTTCCAAGCTACTGCCTGCATTTATGCAATTGCAGATGATGATGATGTCAGCAATGCCAATAATGATGTAGAAAGAAGCCTTGCACTAAATTACCATTAAGGCGACAATATGCAAAAATAGAGTTTACAACAGTGAGAGGTGGCCACAAGATGAGAGTCAATGGAACTATAACGCACTTGAGTGCAGTGGGGCGTAGCAAATTTGCATTGCCACATCATACTAAGGCACTTGATGTTGCCATTTTTCTATTGCCGTTGTTTTCTACGCTGCTGATTTTGTTGTCGTTGGTGTTTTTGGTTTTTTTTCCCCGACGTTGGCCAACCTGAACCTCAACATTTATTTTCAAGGAATGATGAAAGCATAAACAAACAACAAAAAAAAAGTTAAAGATTTATGCTTGAATCACTTCAATTGTCTCATGACATTGAAGTAAAGTTTCACAAGGAATATTGGACTGCTCTTAAACTATAACATAGAGCAAAGAGAGAGAGAGAGAGAAAACTTAAACATAATGAAGATTTCTTGCAAACCACAAAACCTCACACAGTGGTTGCTACTAAAATGACGATGCCAATGAGAGACTCCATTTCAATAATGCAATAAGGTTTCATGCAAGGCGTCAAGTAACATTGTGTTTATAGTTCAAAGCTTACCACCACCAATTTTTATTGTTGATATTCTCCAAGGAGTTTTTGTGGTTAATGTTGCAGTAATCAACCAAGGACTATCAACGGCATGCTGCTACTACATCCAACAAAAAAAAAACTCTAACAATTTAGAGACTTTTTTTGATTTGAAGTTCTTAGAGAATTTGCTCCCGCTGTTTCAGTCGAAGATGCCATAGAACAATATAATCGACTTGCTACATTTTCAGTCAAGTGACTACAATTTCCAATAATTTGATTTTGTTGGAATGTGTAATGCACTCCATGCAACAATGTTGCACGATATAGTAAAAATTGTATTCTTTAAACAAAACGATTTTTATACCCTCCACCATAGGATGGGGGTATATTAACTTTGTCATTCCGTTTGTAACACATCGAAATATTGCTCTAAGACCCCATAAACTATATATATTCTGGGTCGTGGTGAAATTCTGAGTCGATCTGAGCATGTCCGTCCGTCTGTTGAAATCACGCTAACTTCCGAACGAAACAAGCTATCGACTTGAAACTTGGCACAAGTAGTTGTTATTGATGTAGGTCGGATGGTATTGAAAATGGGCCATATCAGTCCACATTTACGTATAGCCCCCATATAAACGGACCCCCAAATTTGGCTTGCGAGGCCTCTAAGAGAAGCAAATTTCATCCGATGCGGCTGAAATTTGGTGCATGGTGTTAGTATATGGTCTCTAACAACCATGCAAAAATTGGTCCATATCGGTCCATAATTACATATAGCCCCCATATAAACCGATCCCCCGATTTGGCTTGCGGAGCCTCTAAGAGAACCAAATTTCATCCGATCCGGCAGAAATTTGATACATGGTGTAAGTATATGGTCTCTAACAACCATGCAAAAATTGGTGCACATCGGTCCATAATTACATATCGCCCCCATATAAACCGATCCCCCGATTTGGCTTGCGGAGCCTCTAAGAGAACCAAATTTCATCCGATCCGGCTGAAATTTGATACATGGTGTTAGTATATGGTCTCTAACAACCATGCAAAAATTGGTGCACATCGGTATATAATTACATATAGCCCCCATATAAACCGATCCCCAGATTTGACCTCCGGAGCCTCTTAGAGGAGCAAAAGTCATCCGATCCGATTGAAATTTGGTACGTGGTGTTAGTATATGGTCTCTAACAACCGTGCAAGAATTGGTCCATATCGGTCCATAATTATATATAGCCCCCATATAAATCGATTCCCAGATTTGTCCTCCGGAGCCTCTTGGAGGAGCTAAATTCATCCGATCCGGTTGATATTTGGAACATGGTGTTAGAATGTGGTCTCTAACAAACACCCAAGAATTGGTCCATATCGGTCCATAATTATATATAGCCCCCATATAAACCGTTCCCCAAATTTGATCTCAGGAGCCTCTTGAAGGAGCAAAATTCATCCGATCCGGTTGAAATTTGCAACGTGGTGTTAGTATAAGGCCACTTATAACCATGCCATAATTGGTCCATATCGGTTCATAATCATGGTTGCCACTCGAGCCAAAAATAATCTACCAAAATTTTATTTTTATAGAAAACATTGTCAAAATGTTATTTCTATAGAAAACATTGTCAAAATTTTATTTCTATAGAAAATTTTGTTGTAGTTTAGTCAATGCATGGCTTTAAGCTGAAATCAAAAAACAAACAAAAAACAACAATAAAAATTTTATTTCTATAGAAAATTTTGTCAAAATTTTATTTCTATAGAAAATTTTGTCAAAATTTTATTTCTATAGAAAATTTTTTCCAAATTTTATTTCTATAGAAAATTTTGTCAAAATTATATTTCTATTAAAAATTTTTTCAAAATTTTATTTCTATAGAAATTTTTTCCAAATTTTATTTCTATAGAAAATTTTGTCAAAATTTTATTTCTATTGAAAATTTTGTCAAAATTTTATTTCTATAGAAAATTTTGTCAAAATTTTATTTCTATTGACAATTTTGTCAAAATTTTATTTCTATAGAAAATTTTGTCAAAATTTTATTTCTATTGAAAATTTTGTCAAAATTTTATTTCTATAGAAAATTTTGTCAAAATTTTATTTCTATAGAAAATTTTGTCAAAATTTTATTTCTATAGAAAATTTTGTCAAAATTTTATTTCTATAGAAAATTTTGTCAAAATTATATTTCTATTAAAAATTTTGTCAAAATTTTATTTCTATAGAAATTTTTTTCCAATTTTTTTTTCTATAGAAAATTTTTTCCAAATATTATTTCTATAGAAAATTTTTTCCAAATTTTACTTTTATAGAAAATGTTGTCAAAATTTTACTTTTATAGAAAATGTTGTCAAAATTTTATTTCTATACAAACTTTAAACTTAATTATATACGTATTTAATCGGCCTTTTTAGTTTAATATATACCACATATGGACTATGTGGTATATATTACCGTGTTAGGAAGTTTTAAGATACCTTGCCATCGGCAAGTGTTACCGCATCCCAAGTAATTCGATTGTGGATGACAGTCTTCAGTAGAAGTTTCTACGCAATCTATGGTGGAGGGTGCATAAGCTTCGGCCTGGCAGAACTTACGGCCGTATATACTTGTTTTTTTTTTTTTTTTTTGTATCTACTTATATATACCCAGCAAAGAAAAGGGTCCAAACAAGTAAATACGGCTGAAAGTTCGGCCAGAAAGAATCTAATGTAACCTCTACCATGGGTCACGTACAAAGTTCTACTAAATACTGTCTTCAACAATCCAATAACTTGGGTTGTGGTAACAGTTACCAATGGCAAGGTATATTAAACCTCCTTAATATTATCTTCGAAATAATTCTTCTAATTAGTCCATATGGAGTCTATGTTAGGTAAAAATTGATTCTCGATCGTTTTAAAAAGAGGAAACTATAAATAATTGTCCAGCGATATGGTATGGTAATTAGAAGGCCAGATTTCAATCGGATTAGATATAATTTGTTCCCTCATGAGACTTCCGAAGTTAAATCGTAGGGGTCTGTTTTTATGGGAGCTATATATAACTATGATCTGATATGGATATTAGAAGGCATATACTCACATCACGAGCCAACTTTCAACCTGATCGGTTGTAATTTGCTCTTCCAAGAGGCTGCGTAAAGCAAATGTGGGAATCAATTCATATGGGGGCTATATATTGTTATGGATCAATGTGGACCAAGTGTGCATGGTTGTTTGAGGCCATAGATTAACACTACAAACGACCCATCAACACTATCGGATGATATTGGCTCCTCCAAGAGAATCCGAAAGTATGATCGAGGGATTCGTTTATATGGGGGGCTATATATAATTATACACCGATGGGGACCAATTTTTGTATGGGTGTTACATAACATATGCTTAAACAACGTACTAAATTTCAACCAGATCGGATTAAGTTTGCTCCTCTTAGAAGCTCCTCAAGCCAAATATTGTAGTCGGTTTACCTAAAGTGGTCCGATATGATTTATTTACAATACCACCCGATGTACATCAATAACAACTATTTGCTTGTTTCGGTCGGAAGTGATTACACCAGACGGATGGATGGACATCGACCCAGGATGTATATGCTTTATAGGGTCTAAGACCCCAAAGCCGAAATATATTATACCAAGCATGGAAACAGTGAACCCACCAGGAAGAAAACTTTCGGTTAATTTTAGAAAATTTTGAATATTTGTAGAAAATTTTAACCAAGCAGTATTACAAACGTTGGCATCACGCCGATGTCATAAAAATACGTAAATATTTTTCGTCAAATTCAAGAAAATCTATTAGACATAACTAAGTTTTTTCACTTGTTAAAGAAAATTTTGTAGCTTGAAGGAAAAACTTGGAGTTCAAAATTGCACGAATGTCTTTAGTGACATACAAAGTTCAAGGTGAACACATTTTTGGTAAAATTTACAAATTTAAAGAAATTCTGAACTATTTTGTAGAAGACACGAATTTAGTTCATCTTTATGCTTCATTGGAGTATATTTTTTTCCTCGGGTTTAATTAATTTAACTAACGTACACAAAAAATTATTAGAGTAAAAAAACTTTCTCTAAACATAATAATTCCATGAACTAAAATAAGGTTAAATTGGCTTTAGTGAAAAAGAGAGTTCACTTTTTTTTTGAGTGTAGCACAGTTGCCACTTGTGCCAAAAAAAATCTACCAAAATTTGAAGAAAATGTTACCAAAAATCTACAAAATTAAAAAAAAAAAAGTCAAAATTTTTATTTCTGTGGAAAATTTTGTCAAAATTTTATTTCTATAGAAAATTTTGTCATAATTTTATTTCCAAAGAACATTTTTTGAAATTCTTTTTCTATAGAAAATTTTGTCAAAATTTTAATTTTTGTAGAAAATTTTGTCAAAATTTTAATTTTTGTAGAAATTTTTTTCAAAATTTCATTTCTATAGAGAATTTTGTCAAAATTTTATTTCTATAGAAAATTTTGTCAAAATTTTATTTCTTTACTCGAAAACGGCCATCGACTGCCGCAAATCTCTCAACGAGATGGCTGAGCAGTACAATATTTACCTAATATGGGTACCTGACCATGGGAACATACCGGGGAACTGTCAAGCAGATGAGTTAGCAAGGCTAGGAACTACCTTACATATTCCAGGGGAACTAGAATCTGTTGGTAAGTCTCTGGCAACCTGCCAGCCCTTACTGCGTGAGAAGGCCGTCATGATGGCAAATGTTCGATGGGAGAATTGCAAGGATTGTAACGACGTCAAGCAAATATGGCCCCATTTAAACTTGAACCACACACTAGATATGTTAGTGTTCTCAAGACGTCAGATATCACTTCTGATATCTGCTATAACGGGTAGCTGCCTGATAGGCAAATTTTCAAAAACTATTGGTGCGAAGTATAATGACTATTATATGAGCTGTCATGATGCGGAGGAAAAGGAATCAATTAAACACCTCTTGTGTGAGTGTCCTTCATTTGGTGTAAGGCGTAAGCAAATTTTAGGGCATATAGCTTTAGATTAATGGCGGATCTGGAAAACGTTAACTTTAGCAGTGTGTTAATGTTTTTGGAACAATCTGTTTGGTTTAACAACAGCAAATAATAGAGAAGGTTCCGTGCTTAAAACCATATGTAATAGGTACTTTTAGTTAAATGTGGTATCACAATGGAGTGAATAGTCTAAGTGAGCCTGAAACTAAATCGGGCTGCCACTTTAACCTAACCTAACCTATAGAACATTTTGTCAAAATTTTATTTCTATAAAAAATTTATAGAAAATATTGTCAAATTTTATTTTTTAATTTTATTTCAATAGAAAATTTTTTTCAAAATTTCATTTCTATAGAATTTTTTTTTAATTTTATTTCTGTAGAAAATTTTGTCCAAATTTTATATCTATAGAAAATTTTGTCAAAATTTTATTTCTGTAGAAAATGTTGTCAAATTTTATTTTTTAATTTTATTTCAATAGAAATATTTTTCAAAATTTCATTTCTATAGATTTTTTTTTTAATTTCATTTTTATAGAAAATTTTTTCAAAGATTTATTTCTATAGAAAATTTTGTCAAAATTTGATATCTATAGAAAATTTTGTCAAAATATGATATCTAGAAAATTTTGTTAAAATTTGATATCTATAGAAAATTTTGTCAAAATTTTATTTCTATATAAAATTTTTTCAAAATTTTATTTCTATAGAAAATTTTGTCAAATTTTATTTTTTAATTTTATTTCAATAGATTTTTTTTTCAAAATTTCATTTCTATAGATTTTTTTTTTAATTTCATTTCTATAGAAAATTTTTTCAAAGATTTATTTCTATAGAAAATTTTGTCCAAATTTTATTTCTATAGAAAAATGTTGTCAAAATTTTATTTCAATAGAAAATTTTGTCAAAATTTTATTTCTATAGAAAAATTTGTCAAAATTTTATTTCTATAGAAAATTTTGTCAAAATTTATTTCTATAAACAAGTTTGTCAAAATTTTATTTCTATAGAGAAGTTTGTCAAAATTTAATTTCTATAGGAAATTTTGTCAAAATTTTATTTCTATAGAAAATTTTGTCAAAATTTTATTTCTATAGAAAATTTTGTCAAAATTTTATTTCTATTGCAAATTTTTTCAAAATTTTATTTCTGTAGAAAATTTTGTCAAAATTTTATTTCTATAGAGAAGTTTGTCAAAATTTTATTTCTATAGAAAATTTTGTCAAAATTTTATTTCTATAGAAAATTTGGTCAAAGTTTTATTTCTATAGAGAAGTTTGTCAAAATTTAATTTCTATAGAAAATTTTGTCAAAATTTTATTTCTATAAAAAGTTTTGTCAAAATTTTATTTCTATTGCAAATTTTTTCAAAATTTTATTTCTGTAGAAAATTTTGTCAAAATTTTATTTCTATAGAGAAGTTTGTCAAAATTTTATTTCTATAGAAAATGTTGTCAAAATTTTATTTCTATAGAAAATATTGTCAAAATTTTATTTCTATAGAAAATGCTGTCAAAATTTTATTTCTATAGAAAATTTTGTCAAAATATTATTTCTATAGAAAATTTTGTCCAAATTTTATATCTATAGAAAATTTTGTCAAAATTTTATTTCTACAGAAAATGTTGTCAAAATTTTATTTCTATAGAAAATTTTGTCAAAATATTATTTCTATAGAAAATTTTGTCCAAATTTTATATCTATAGAAAATTTTGTCAAAATTTTATTTCTACAGAAAATGTTGTCAAAATTTAATTTCTATAGAAAATTTTGTCAAAATTTTATTTCTATAAAAAGTTTTGTCAAAATTTTATTTCTATTGCAAATTTTTTCAAAATTTTATTTCTGTAGAAAATTTTGTCAAAATTTTATTTCTATAGAGAAGTTTGTCAAAATTTTATTTCTATAGAAAATTTTGTCAAAATTTTATTTCTATAGAGAAGTTTGTCAAAATTTTATTTCTATTGAAAAATTTTGTCAAAATTTTATTTCTATAGAAAATTTTTTCAAAGATTTATTTATATAGAAAATTTTGTCCAAATTTTATTTCTATAGAAAAATTTTGTCAAAATTTTATTTCAATAGAAAATTTTGTCAAAATTTCATTTCTATAGAAAAATTTGTCAAAATTTTATTTCTATAGAAAATTTTGTCAAAATGTTATTGCTATAGAAAATTTTGTCAAAATTTTATTTCTATAGAAAAATTTGTCAAAATTTTATTTCTATAGAAAATTTTGTCAAAATTTTATTTCTATAGAAATTTTTGTCAAATTTTATTTTTTAATTTTTTTCAATAGATTTTTTTCAATATTTAATTTATATAGATTTTTTTATCTTATTTTTTATAGAAAATTTTGTCAAAGTTTTATTTCTATAGAAAATTTTGTCAAAATTTGATATCTATAAAAAATTTTGTCACAATTTTATTTCTATAAAAAATTTTGTCAAAATTTTATTTCTGTAGAAAATTTTATCAAAATTTTTTTTCTGTAGAAAATTTTGTCAAAATTTGATATCTATAGAAAATTTTGTCAAAATTTGATATCTATGGAAAATTTTGTCAAAATTTTATTTCTATAGAAAATTTAGTCAAAATTTTATTTCTATAGAAAATTTTTTCAATTTTCAATTTTGTCAAAATATTATTTCTATACACAATTTTGTCAAAATTTTATTCTTTCTACGCAATTTTGTCAACATTTTATTTCTATAGAAAAATTTGTCAACATTTTATTTCTATAGAAAATTTTGTCAAAATTTTATTTCTACAGAAAATTTTGTCAAATTTTATTTTTCAATTTTTTTTTTCAATAGATTTTTTTTCTAAATTTCATTTCTAAAATTTTTTTTTATCTTATTTTTATAGAAAATTTTGTCAAAGTTTTATTTCTATAGAAAATGTTGTCAAAATTTGATATCTATAGAAAATTTTGTCAAAATTTGATATCTATAGAAAATTTTGTCAAAATTTGATATCTATAGAAAATTTTGTCAAAATTTGATATCTATAGAAAATTTTGTCAAAATTTGATATCTATAGAAATTTTTGTCAAAATGTGATATCTATTTTTATTTTAATTTTATTTCTATAGAAAATTTGGTCAAAGTTTTATTTCTATAGAGAAGTTTGTCAAAATTTAATTTCTATAGAAAATTTTTTCAAAATTTTATTTCTATAGAAAATGCTGTCAAAATTTTATTTCTATAGAAAATTTTGTCAAAATATTATTTCTATAGAAAATTTTGTCCAAATTTTATATCTATAGAAAATTTTGTCAAAATTTTATTTCTACAGAAAATGTTGTCAAAATTTTATTTCTATAGAAAATTTTGTCAAATTTTATTTTTTAGTTTTATTTCAATAGCAGTTTTTTTCAAAATTTCATTTCTATAGATTTTTTTTTAATTTCATTTCTATAGAAAATTTTTTCAAAGATTTATTTCTATAGAAAATTTTGTCCAAATTTTATTTCTATAGAAAAATTTTGTCAAAATTTTATTTCTATAGAAAATTTTTTCAAAGATTTATTTCTATAGAAAATTTTGTCCAAATTTTATTTCTACAGAAAATTTAGTCAAAATTTTATTTCTATAGAAATTTTTTTCAAAATTTTATTTCTATAGAAAATTTGGTAAATTTTTAATTTTGTCAAAATTTTATTTCTATACACAATTTTGTCAACTGTTTATTCTTTCTACGCAATTTTGTCAACATTTTATTTCTATAGAAAAATTTGTCAAAATTTTATTTCTATAGAAAATTTTGTCAAAATTTTATTTCTATAGAAAATTTTTTCAAGATTTTATTTCTATAGAAAATTTGGTCAAAGTTTTATTTCTATAGGAAATTTTGTCAAAATTTTATTTCTATAGAAAATTTTGTCAAAATTTTATTTCTATAGAAAATTTTGTCACCATTTTATTTCTATAGAAAATTTTCTCAAAATTTTATTTCTATAGAAAATTTTGTCAAGATTTTATTTCTATAGAAAATTTTGTGAAAGTTTTATTTCTATAGAAAATTTTGTCAAGATTTTATTTCTATAGAAAGATATTGAGAAGCGATATTAGGTTTTTTATTGACATGCATGCAGCTATAAAGACCCTGTGCACTGCAGGTATAAGGTCAGCCGCTGTCGTCGAGAACTAGGGTTCTCATTGAACTGAATAATATAGGTCTGTGCTGGGCACCGGGGCACTGTACAACAATAGGAAATGAAGAAGCACGTGTACTGGCTAAGAAGGCCGTTCATGGAACGAATAAAGTTCTTGCGGTCGTTTTTCCTCTGCTGCCTTCATATCTTTATAGGATTCGTGTCAAATATGATTAACTATGGAAGGTTTCGAGTCAACCAACTTGATATTGGTCAAAAATAACCGTAGGAATTCTGAAATTCTGATGACGATGAACAGACAGTAATTGAGGCTTTCAATTGGCATTATTACTGGGAATAACTATATGGTAAGATTAGGCATTTAAGATGAATATGACATTTGCATATGGTGTCTGGACTCGTACCACTTCCTGTGCCTGTCTCCAGCGTTATCTGTTAGAAGAAATAAGATACTGGACTCCTTTTTCTTTCAGACTCTCACCTATATGTGGGGGTGTAGCTTAAGGAGCATACTCGCCTCTATCAGGGACTCTGAATGTTTTAAGCAGCTTTAAGGATGACGGATAAGTGGAAGTTCTTGAGAGACTTTAAAGAGACCATCTCAAAAAGAAGAACGGAAGAGACGTGGTCTTTCCGTTTAGGATTGCAAGGGTTACGTCGACCACAGGCGCTTGGATACAAGATCACACCCTTCCCAACTCATCAGCGACTTTTCTCCCTCAATATCAGATATTCATGAGACACCACTTTTTTCAATCACCTTGTAGGGCAATTGTGTCCCTGAATGTATGTATGGAGCTATAAAGTTCCCCAAATTCATTTGTGTCCTTCCAACGGATATTGACACTGGGAAAACCCAGTGTGACAGTGAATAAGAGTTTCACGTTTTTGCTATACAACTATGCAAACCACGTAGCCCACAATGGAAATTTTTCCATGTCAACCACTTTTCCAACTTAGTTGTATTGGCAAATTGTTTAGATTAATGCTATCGACATGGCAAATAGGATGAACATTTTGCTACAGTTTATAGTTTAGAAAGTGCCAAATTGTTAATACCCATAAAATGGCCTGAACACCAAGTGGCTGAATAACTACTATTTGGTAAAACATTGCCATACATAGTAGAGCTTTTGGAATAGGGATATCGCTTTGCAGAGATGTAAAAACGAGAATTTTGGGACGAATATAAAACTGATCATCTACATACAAAATTGGCTTTTTGTCATAGTGGGGCTACAGAGCCAGCACACCAAGGAGCATATGGTGCACATTGCATCAGACGGACCAAGACTGGTTCATGGGTATCTGTCTACGGGATGGTCCGGTAAACTGTACCAGAACGTGTCCTTTGGGACTGGGACTGGTCCATACAAACAACGGACTAGCCCTAAACCAGTTTTCAAAATGATCCATTAAGTCAAAAACTAAAGGATCTTCACCATACCAATCAATGGATAGAAAATTGGTTCCTTACCAATATTCTTACCAGGGGATGATCATGTATCGAAGAACGTCATCTTCAGTGAGGAGCTAAATTTTCACCCCAGTAGATTTGTCCATAACTCGAATTTGCTGCATTTGGTCGAAGAATAATCCAAGAGAGATTACCAAAACATTAATCATTGAAAATCGCTTTATTGTTCCTCCAAATATTCTGGACCATGAGGCGGATGACCCATCGGTTAAGTTAGATTAGGTATAGTGACAGACCGATATTTAAGGCTAATCTAGATCACGATAAGCCGAAATATATTATACAAAGTATGGAAGAGTGGGAGGAAAGGAGGATACTTATACAGATGGCTCTAAAATGCACGAAGGAACTGGTATTTATTGTAGTGAAATAGGAATACGAGAGTCAACCAAGTTCGGTGGCGATGCAGTATCTTTCAGACAGAAATTTTGTCAATCACAATAGCTGCTGAGTTGCTGTTGATGAGGTCATTATTCATAAGCGATATCAGCTTCTTCATAGACAGTCAAGCAGCTAAAATTGCCTTGGGCCAAGCGGACAAAAGGTCCAAGGTAGACAGCCGCTGTCGTATAGAGCTTAGGGTTGAACAGCATAATGTATCTCTTTGGTGGGTTCTTGGGCACTGTGGAATAATGGGAAATGCGGAAGCAGATGTTCTAACTAAGGAGGGCGCTCGTAGAACGAATAATTGTGGACGTTTTTCCTCCGCTGTCTTCATATCAGTCGCTGTCGTAGAGCGTTTAGGGATTTCACTGAACCGTATACCTTGTAACTCTACGCTGGGTACCTGTGCATTGTGGAATAATGGGAACTGGGGAATCAGAGGTTGTGGCTTAGAAGGACGCTCGCGAAACGAATAATGTCCTTATGGACGTTTTTCCTCCACTGTCTTCATAAACAGGATTCAGGTAAAATATGATGAACATTGGCCAAGCTGTTGGATTACGTCCACAAGTTGAGAGCAGACAAAGATGATATGGGATGAAAAGAACTGTAAAAATTGCGAAATTCTGATGGCGATGAACAGACATGAGTTGGGACCTTTAATTGGCACTATAACCTGACATAACACACTTCGGATGCCTATGGTAAGAATAGGGCTTAAAGATGATGACATTTGCAGATGGTGTCTGGACCCGGAAGTTACGCAAAACTCATATCATTTCCTGTGCCAGTGTCCAGTAATCACAAACGCTGCCGAGCTACTGTTGATGTGGCCGTTGTTCAGAAGCGATAACAGCTTTTCCATCTACAGTCAAGCAGCTATAAACGAATAACATCCTTTTGGACGATTTCCCTCCGCTGTCTTCATATTTTTACAGGATTTATGTCAAATATGATGAACTATGGCGAGGACGTTGAGTGACGTCGGGAAGGTTGCCAGCAAACCAAGTTGACATGGGACGAAAAGAACCGTAGGCATTCCGAAATTCTGATGGCGATCAACAGATAGGAATTGAGGCATTTAATTAGCATTTTAACCTAGCTTAAAACACTTGGGAAACATATGATAAGAATAGGCCTTAAAGATGATGATGACATTTGCAGATGGTGTCTGGACCCGGATGTTATGGAAGACTCGTACCATATACTGTGCCAGTGACCAGCAATTACAAAAGCTGCGGCCTTACTATTGATGTGACCGTTGTTCAGAAGCGATATCAGTTTCTTCATCGCCAGTCAAGCAGCTACAAGTGCTTTGGTGAGAGTAGAGAGTTTAATAATGTAACTCTGTGCTGGGTACCTGGGCATAATGGGAAATGAGGAAGCAAATGTTCCGGCTGAGGAAGGCGCTCGTGGAACGAACTCTATCCTGGTGGACATTTTTCATGTCATATACGATGAAAAGAAGGTTGCAAGAAAACCAAAATGATGTTTAACGACAAGAAGCCTTGTGAAATTCTGAAAGCGATCAACAGACAGGAATTGAGGCATTGCATACTGGGAAACATATGGTAAGCATGGCCTTAAAGATGATGATGACATTTGCAGATGATATCTGGTCCCGGAAGTTACGGAAGACTTGTACCACTGTGTCAGTATCCAGCATTATCTTTTAGAAAAAAAAAAAAATCGTCCCATCCTTTTTCCTTCAGGTCCTCACCAATCGGCGGGCCTGTAGCTTAAGCAACATTTCTGCCTTTATCAAGGCATCTGATTAGAAGTTTTAAGGTACTTTAAGAGAGACGGATATATGGACGGAGCGACTTTAAAGGTGACCACTACAGGTAAAAGAATTTGGGGAAATTATCCTGAGGAATAGGAGCCACCGTGGTGCAATGGTTAGCATGCCCGCCTTGCATACACAAGGTCGTGGGTTCGATTCCTGCCACGACCGAACACCAAAAAGTTTTTCAGCGGTGGATTATCCACCTCAGTAATGCTGGTGACATTTCTGAGGGTTTCAAAGCTTCTCTAAGTGGTTTCACTGGAATGTGGAACGCCGTTCGGACTCGGCTATAAAAAGGAGGTCCCTTGTCATTGAGCTTAACATGGAATCGGGCAGCACTCAGTGATAAGAGAGAAGTTCACCACTGTGGTATCACAATGGACTGAATAGTCTAAGTGAGCCTGATACATCGGGCTGCCACATAACCTAACCTAACCTATCCTGAGGAATCACAATTGGTCTATAGTGGTTCAGTGTACATCAATTCGAGCCAAGAATTATTGTCATCCTCTACAATCTAACCTAACCTATCATTGCACCACGGGAGCCACCGTGGTGCAATGGTTAGCATGTCCGCCTTGCATACACAAGGTCGTGGGTTCGATTCCTGCTTCGACCGAACACCAAAAAGTTTTTCAGCGGTGGATTATCCCACCTCAGTAATGCTGGTGACATTTCTGAGGGTTTCAAAGCTTCTCTAAGTGGTTTCACCGCAATGTGGAACGCCGTTCGGACTCGGCTATAAAAAGGAGGTCCCTTGTCATTGAGCTTAACATAGAATCGGACAGCACTCAGTGATAAGAGAGAAGTTCACCAATGTGGTGTCACAATGGACTGAATAGTCTAAGTGAGCCTGATACATCGGGCTGCCACCTAACCTAACCTAACCTATCAATGAGTGCTGCCCGATTCTATGTTTAGTTCAATGCTCCGGTGCTTCGGTTCTCCACATTGTGGTGAAACCACTTAGAGAGGCTTTGAAATACTCAGAAATTTCACCAGCATTACCGAGAGGGGAAGGAATCTTGCTGGTGATTGGACGAAACTGTAATTGAATCCATGATCTTTTGTATGTAAGGCGGGAATGCTAACCAATCGGAGTACCACGTAAGCTCCCTGTGGATAACCTGTCAAATCGATATTTTAAGTTCTCAAAAATGTGGTTCTTTGAGCCGACGTATGAGATCTCACATTGTCGTGATGAAGAATGATCCATTTTTATACCCTCCACCATAGGATGGGGGTATATTAACTTTGTCATTCCGCTTGTAACACATCGAAATATCCGATCCGGCTGAAATTTGGTACATAGTGTTAGTATATGGTCTCTAACAACCATGCAAAAAATCGGTCCATAATTATATATAGCCACCATATAAACCGATCCCCAGATTTGGCTTGCGGAGCCTCTAAGAGAAGCAAATTTCATCCGATATGGCTGAAATTTGGTACATGGTGTTGGTTTATGTTCTCTAATGACCACGCAAAAATTGGTCAACATCGACACATAATTAGATATAGCCCCCATATAAGCCGATCCCCAGATTTGACCTCCGGAGCCTCTTAGAGGAGCAAAATTCATCCGATCCGGTTGAAATTTGGTACGTGGTGTTAGTATATGGTCTCTAACAACCACGCAAAAATTGGTCCATATCGGTCCATAATTATATATAGCCCCCATATTAATCGATCCCCAGATTTGTCCTCCGGAGCCTCTTGGAGTAGTAAAATTCATCCGATCCGGTTGAAATTTGCAACGTGGTGTTAGTATAAGGCCGCTAATAACCATGCCAAAATTGGTCCGTATCGGTCTATAGTTATATATAGCCGATCCCCAATCACACAAAAATTGGTCCATATCGGTTCATAATCATGGTTGCCACTCGAGCCAAAAATAATCTACAAAAATTTTATTTTTATAGAAAACATTGTCAAAAACATTTTATAGAAAAAAAAAACATTTTTATAGAAAATTTTGTCAAAATTTTATTTTTATAGAAAGTTTTGTCAAAATTTTATTTCTATAGAAAATTTTGACAAAATTTTATTTCTATAGAAAATTTTGTCAAAATTTTATTTCTATAGAAAATTTTGTCAAAATTTTATTTCTATAGAAAATTTTGTCAAAATTTTATTTCTATAGAAAATTTTGTCAAAATTTTATTTCTATAGAAACTTTAAACATATATACGTATTTAATCGGCCCTTTTGTAGTTTAATATATACCACGTATTTGCTATGTGGTATATATTACGTTGTTAGGAAGTTTTATGATACATTGCCATCGGCTTCAGTAGACGTATCTACGCAATCCATGGTGGAGGGTACATAAGCTTCGGCCTGGCCGAACTTACGGCCGTATATACTTGTTTGCTATTGGTTTTTTCTGATTTCTTGGAAGACAACTGGCGAACAACTGGGTTGTGTACCACTCAGATTTAACTGTTCTGCGTTGCTCTGGTGCGATGATTGCGACATGTCCAGTTTTTCCGAAAATAAACAGGCGATCATTTGCTTCGTAGTGCTTCGTGCGCCAGCAACTTTTGTAGGATGTGTGTCATCGTGAAACACCCATAGATTTTACTGCTGTTCACTTTCAGGCTCATACGCGTAAATCCACAATTCATCATCTGTCACGATATAATTGACGTAGTTCGAAGCACCGTGATCGTATATCTGGAGCATTTCTTTCGACAAATCGACACGAACCCTCTTGTGAGCGATTGAAAAGTTGTGTGGCATCCAAATAAATTTTATTGGCGGTCGAATATTCATTCAATATTGAATCTATGCTGGTCCCACTAATGCCTAAAGGTTGTCTCATAGTCAGAATAGGTCACATGGCGATCTTACAATATTAGCTGGCGCACAACTTTAATGGTCTCTGGACAACAACTGATTTTGGACAATCTTCAGGAAATTTGTCTTGTTGTAAAATACGACCTCGGTTGAATTCACCATACCATCGATTAACACCAGTCCTTAACGGAGCTTCGTCGTCAAAAATTGAATTATGTTAAGTTCATCGATGCCCTATTGTTGAGTTAATCCCCATCGAAAGTTGTGAAATATAATCGCACGAAATTTTCTGTACGAGCTGAATGCTTAAAGTTGCTGTAAACAACACAAATAGCGCTCGTATGTCAAAACGTTCTAAGTACGTCTAACCTCAAAAATGCCAAGCTCTGCGATAGAGCTATCAGTTGGCAGATTTCAACACTAGAGTTGTCCAATCCCGATCACTGTATTAGTTGTCAGTGTCCAATCACTGTATTAGTTCTCAGTGTTTTGTTATTCACAATTTCTCAAATGTAATCCCTATATGACTATGTCTACGACTATCATCAAAGACAATTCCTTTTCCATTGCACTTGTTTTACTTATGCCATTTTAGAGCTATGCAAACTTGTCGTCTCCTCACAAAGTTGTTGGATTTTTTTTTTCGGGTCTGAATATTTGCAATAATGGTCGATAGGATATAAATAAATTTCATTGGGTGCTTGTTTATGGTCTCTGTTGTTAATAGCAACAACGAGAAGAGTTATAACTTTTGGAAAGAGTTTGACCGACTTGCATTTTAAATTGTCATTGAAAGTTTCAACTATGGAAAATAAAATATTTAAAATTTGCCAAAAATGTGAATAAGCCACAGATTCTGTACACCCTGAGCTCTTGTGTTCTATATCATCACAATTGAGTAAATTATATTTATATTTCTTGATTATTAAACAAAAAAGAGGAAGAGGACTCAATTAGTTCTGGTAATGACACCAAATTTGTGAAAATCGGACAATATATTTATGTAAGAGCTATATGCAAGTCTAACTGAGATGGGGCAACACATCCCAGTTTTAAATTTCAATAACATTAGCCAATAAATACGAGTATTATGGCCACATTTGTGAAAATCGGGAGATACATACTAATGGGAGCTATATCTAAATCTGAAGCGATTTAGATGATATTTTGCAGGTATAGATGGTACTATAGAATAGTTAGTTGCACCAACTTTGATTAATAAATAAGTGTATTATGGCCAATAAATAAGTGTATTACGGCCATGTGCACTTAGAAAACTATTTTAGTTTAAATTTTCTATAAAAAAAAAAAAACAAGTAAGGAAGGTCTAAAGTCGGGCGGGGCCGACTATATTATACCCTGCACCACTTTGTAGATCTAAATTTTCGATACCATATCACATCCGTCAAATATGTTGGGGCTATATATAAAGGTTTGTCCCAAATACATACATTTAAATATCACTCGATCTGAACAGAATTTGATAGACTTCTACAAAATCTATAGACTCAAAATTTAAGTCAGCTAATGCACTAGAGTGGAACACAATTTTAGTAAAAAAATATGGGAAACATTTAAATCTGAAGCAATTTTAAGGAAACTTCGCAAAAATTTATTTATGATTTATCGCTCGATATACATGTATTAGAAGTTTAGGAAAATTAGAGTCATTTTTACAACTTTTCGACTAAGCAGTGGCGATTTTACAAGGAAAATGTTGGTATTTTGACCATTTTTGTCGAAATCAGAAAAACGTATATATGGGAGCTATATCTAAATCTGAACCGATTTCAACCAAATTTGGCACGCATAGCAATAATGCTAATTCTACTCCCTGTGCAAAATTTCAACTAAATCGGAGTTAAAAATTGGCCTCTGTGGTCATATGAGTGTAAATCGGGCAAAAACTATATATGGGAGATATATCTAAATCTGAACCGATTTCAACCAAATTTGGCACGCATAGCTACAATGCTAATTCTACTCCCTGTGCAAAATTTCAACTAAATCGGTGCAAAAAATTGGCCTCTATGGTCAAATGAGTGTAAATCGGCCGAAAGCTATATATGGGAGCTATATCTAAATCTGAACCGATTCCAACCAAATTTAGCACGCATAGCTACAATGCTAATTCTACTCCCTGTGCAAAATTTCAACCAAATTGGGGTAAAACTCTGGCTTCTGGGACCGTATTAGTCCACATCGGGCGAAAGATATATATGGGAGCTATATCTAAATCTGAACCGATTTCAATAAAATTTGGCACACTTGACAACAGTACTAATTGTTCTTCTTGTGCAAAATTTTAAGCAAATAAGGTTAAAACTCTGGCTTCTGGGGCCATATAAGTCCATATCTGGCGAAATATATATATATATATATATATATATATATATATATATATATGGGAGCTATATCTAAATCTGAACCGATTTCTTTCAAAATCAATAGGGATCCATTCTGAGCCAAACCACATACTTGTGCCAAATTTGAAGTCGATTGGACTAAAACTGCGACCTAGACTTTGATTACAAAAATGTGTTCACGGACAGACGGACAGACGGACATCGCTATATCGACTCAAGAGCCCACCCTGAGCATTTTTGCCAAAGGCACCATGTGTCTATCTCGTCTCCTTCTGGGAATTGCAAACATATGCACTAACTTATAATACCCTGTTCCACAGTGTGGAGCAGGGTATAAAAACTATATTTTATATATAGCTCCCATACAAGTCTTCCGCCCGAGTTAGAACCGAAAAACACTGTGCGACAGAGCAAATTTGCCACATTTAGAAGAATTCTACCAAAATGGTAGATAATAACATGTTGACAAACTTTTCAATAGAAAAAAAATTTGACAAAATTTTCTATAGAAAAAAAAGTTGACAAAATTTTCTATAGAAATAAAATTTTCACAAAATTTTCTATAGAAATAAAATTTTGACAAAATTTTCTATAGAAATAAAATTTTGACAAAATGGAGTAGAGAAATAAAATTTTGACAAAATTTTCTATAGAAATAAAATGTTGACAAAATTTTCTATAGAAATAAAATTTTGACAAAATTTTCTATAGAAATAAAATTTTGACAAAAATTTCCATAGAAATAAAATGTTGACGAAATTTTTTATAGAAATAAAATGTTGACAAAATTTTTTTTAGAAATAAAATTTTGACATAATTTTCTATAGGAGTAAAGTGTTGATAAAATTTTCTATAGAAATAAAATGTTTGCAATTTTTTTTTTAGAAATAAAATTTTGACAAAATTTTCTATAGAAATAAAATTTTGACAAAATGTTTTATAGAAAAAAAATTTTGACAAAATTTTCTATAGAAATAAAATTTTGACAAAATTTTCTATAGAAATAAAATTTTGACAAAATGTTTTATAGAAATAAAATTTTAACAAAATTGTGTATAGGAATAAAATTTTGACAAAATTGTGTATAGAAATAAAATTTTGACAAAATTTTCTATAGAAATAAAATTTTGACAAAATTTTCTATAGAAATAAAATTTTGACAAAATTTTCTATAGAAATAAAATTTTGACAAATTTTTCTACAGAAAATATATAGAAATTTTTTTTAAAATTTTATTTCTATAGACAATTTTATTTCTAAAGAAAAACTTGTCAAAATTTTGTTTCTATAGAAAATTTTGTTACAATTTTAAATTTATTTCTAGAGAAAATTTTGTAAAAATTTTATTTCTATACACAATTTTGTCAAAATTTTATTCCTATACACAATTTTGTTAAAATTTTATTTCTATAGAAAATTTTGTCAAAATTTTATTTCTATAGAAAATTTTGTCAAAATTTTATTTCTATAAAACATTTTGTCAAAATTTTATTTCTATAGAAAATTTTGTCAAAATTTTATTTCTAAAAAAAAAAAATTGCAAACATTTTATTTCTATAGAAAATTTTGTCAACATTTTATTCCTATAGAAAATTATGTCAAAATTTTATTAAAAAAAAATTTTTTTGTCAACATTTTATTCCTATAGAAAATTTCGTCAAAATTTTATTTCTATAGAAATTTTTGTCAAAATTTTATTTCTATAGAAAATTTTGTCAAAATTTTATTTCTATAGAAAATTTTGTCAACATTTTATTTCTATAGAAAATTTTGTCAAAATTTTATTTCTGTACTCCATTTTGTCAAAATTTTATTTCTATACACAATTTTGTCAAAATTTTATTTCTATACACAATTTTTTATTTCTATAAAACATGTTGTCAAAATTTTATTTCTATAGAAAATGTTGTCAAATATTTATTTCTATAGAAAATTTTGTCAACATTTTATTCCTATAGAAAATTTTGTCAACATTTTATTTCTATAGAAAATTTTGTCAATATTTTATTTCTCTATACCATTTTGTCAAAATTTTATTTCTATACACAATTTTGTCAAAATTGTATAGAAATACACAATTTTTTATTTCTATAAAACATGTTGTCAAAATTTTATTTCTATAGAAAATGTTGTCAAAATTTTATTTCTATAGAAAATTTTGTCTACATTTTATTCCTATAGAATATTTGTCAACATTTTATTTCTATAGAAAATTTTGTAAAAATTTTATTTCTCTACACCATTTTGTCAAAATTTTATTTCTATACACAATTTTGTCAACATTTTATTTCTCAACACCATTTTGTCAAAATTTTATTTCTATACACAATTTTGTCAATAGAAAATTTTGTCCACATGTTATTCTTATAGAAAATTTTGTCAAGATTTTATTTCTATAGAAAATTTGGTCAAAGTTTTATTTCTATAGAAAATTTTGTCAAAATATTATTTCTATAAAAAATTTTGTCAAAATTTTATTCCTATAGAAAATTTTGTCAACATTTTATTTCTACAGAAAATTTGTCAAAATTTTATTTCTATAGACAATTTTGTCAAAATTTTATTCCAGTGGAACCTCTTGTCAAAATTTTATTTCTATAGAAAATTTTCTCAAAATTTTATTTCTATAGACAATTTTGACAACATTTTGTATAGAAATAAACTTTTGATTTTCTACAGAAATAAACATTTAACAAAATTTTCTATAGAAATAAATGTTAACAAAATTGTCTATACGATAGAAGGACAATTTTTATAAAATTTTCCTAAGAAATAAAATTTTGATAAAACTTTCTCTAGAAAAAAAATGTTCCATAGGAATTACATTTTGACAAAATTGTCTAGAGAAATAAAATTTTGACAACATTTTCTCTAGAAATAAAATTTTAGCAAAATTTTCTATATTTTTATACCCTGAGACACACTGTGAACAGGGTATTATAAGTTAGTGCATATGTTTGCAACACCCAGAAGGAGACGAGATAAACACATGGTGTCTTTGGCAAAAATACTCAGGGTGGGCTCCTGAGTCGATATAGTCATGTCCGTCCGTCCGTGAACACTTTTTTGTAATCAAAGTCTAGGTCACAGTTGTAGTCCAATCGACTTCAAATTTGGCACAAGTATGTGTTTTGGTTCAGAATAGAACCCCATAGAAGAAATCGGTTCAGATTTAGATTTATATATATATATATATATATATATATATATATATATATATATATATATATATATATATATATATATATATATATATATATATATATATATATATATATATATATATATATATATATATATATATATATATATATATATATATATATATATATATATAGACTTATATGGCCCCAGAAGCCAGAGTTTTATCCTAATTTGCTTTAAATTTTGCACAGGAAAAACAATTAGTACTATAGTCAAGTGGGTCAAATTTTGTTGAAATCGGTTCAGATTTAGATATAGCTCCCACATATATCTTTCGCCCGATATGGGCTAATACGGTCTCAGAAGCTAGAGTTTTACCCCAATTTGGTTGAAATTTTGCACAAGGAGTAGAATTAGCATTGCAGCTATGCGTGCCAAATTTTGTTGAACTCGGTTCAGATTTAGATATAGCTCCCATATATATGTTTCTCTGGTTTCGTCAAAAATGGTCAAAATACCAACATTTTCCTTGTAAAATCGCCGCTGCTTAGTCGAAAAGTTGTCAAAATGACTCTTATTTTCCTAAACTTCTGATACATATATATCGAGCGATAAATCATAAATAAACTTTTGCGAAGTTTCCTTAAAATTGCTTCAGATTTAAATGTTTTCCATATTTTTTTACTAACACTGTGTACCACCCTAGTGCATTTGCCGACTTAAATTTTGAGTCTATAGATTTTGCAGAAGTCTATCAAATTCTGTCCAGATCGAGTTATATTTAATGTATGTATTTGGGACAAACCTTTATATACAGCCCCAACACATTTGACGAATGTGATACGGTATCGAAAATTTAGATCTACAAATTGGTGCAGGGTATAATACAGTCGGCCCGCCCTACTTTAGACTTTCCTTTCCTAACTTGTTTTTCTTTAGAAAATTTTTTCAAAATTTTATTTCTATTAAAAATTTTTTCAAGATTTTATTTCTATACACAATTTTGTCAAAATTTTATTGCTATGGAACATTTTGTCAAAATTTTATTTCTATAAAAAAAAAATTTTTCAAAATTGTGTTTCTATAGAAAATTTTGACAAAATTTTATTTTTATTGAAATTTTATTTCTATGGAAATTTTGCTCAACATTTTATTTCGATTGAAAATTTTGTCAAAATTTTATTTCTAGATAAAGTTTTCTCAAAATTTTGTTTTTACAGAAAATTTTATTTCTACAGAAAAATTTGTTAAAATTTTATTTCTATAGAAAATTTTGTCAAAATTTTATTTCTATAGACAATTTTGTCAAAATTTTATGCCAATAGAACCTCTTGTCAAAATTTTATTTCTATAGAAAATTTTCTCAAAGTTTTATTTCTATAGACAATTTTGACAACATTTGGTATAGAAATAAACTTTTGACATTTTGATTTTCTACAGAAATAAAATTTTAATAAAATTTTCTATAGAAATAAATTTTAATAAAATTTTCTATAGAAATAATTTTATCAAATTTTCTTTAGAAATAAAATTTTGCTAAAATTTTCCCTAAAAAAAATTGCCAAGATGTTTCATAGGGATGACATTTTGGCAAAATAAAATTTTGACAAAATTTTATTTCTATACACAATGTTGTCAAAATTTTATTCCCATGGAACATTTTGTCAAAATTTTATTTCTATAAAAATTTTTGTCAAAATTTTATTATTATAGAAAATGTTGTCAAAATTTTATTTTTATTGAAAATTTATTTCTTTAGAAATTTTTTTCAACATTTTATTTCTGTAGAAAAATGTTGTTAAAATTTTATTCCTATGGAACTATTTGTCCAAATTTTATTTCTAGCTAAATGTTTTCAAAATTTTGTTTCTGCAAAAAATTTTATTTCTACAGAAAAAATTTTTAAAATTTTATTTCTATAGAAAATTTTGTTAAAATTTTATTTCTATAGAAAATTTTGATAAGATTTTGTATAGAAGTAAACTTTTGACTTTTTGATTTTCAACAAAAATAATATTTTAACAAAATTTTCTATAGAAATAAAGATTAACAAATCTTTCTATAGAAATAAAGTTTAACAAAATTTTCTATTGAAATAAAATTTTGATAAAATTTTCTCAAAAAAAAAATTCCAAAATGTTCCAAAGAAATAACATTTTGACAAAATTGTCTATAGAAATAAAATTTTGACAACATTTTCTATAGATATAAAATTTTGCAAAATTTTCTATAGAAATAAAATTTTGACAAAACTTTCTATAGAAATAAAATTTTGACAAAATTTTCTAAAGAAATAAAATTTTGACAAAACTTTCTAAGAAATAAAAAATGTTGACAAAATTGTTTATAGAAATAACATTTTGAGAAAATTTTCTATAGAAATAAAATTTTGATAACATTTTCTATAGAAATAAAATTTTGACAAAATTTTCCATAGAAATAGATTATTGTCCTAACTTCAACGATATATGATTTTAATTGAGAAATGCAAATTTCATAGATAAGTTACCTAAATTTAAAGAAAACAAATTTTTAGACATGGATAAAAAAGTCTCTTTTAAATTAAAAGTTTTGTGACCTTAAAATGTTAAGACAATGCAAATAGGCTTATATCGATTCAGAATTTAATAAGTATTAGAAATGTCTACATATGTATATACTCCAAGGAATCTCTGGTCAATATTTCAATGAGAAAGTTTGTATACCTACCCACCCCCATCCCTAATCCATCCTATGTGCTATGATATAATTTCCAAGCAAATCACATTAACCACAATCGCTTGATAATAAAGAAATCTTGATAAAAACTTTTTGATTATGGCAAACAATGGAAGCCAATCAAAGTATAGGATAATATGAACATTTAGTCGAAACCATACGCATCCTTCTAATAAATGATGGGAAAGGGGATGAGGAAAACTATACATATACACGATTAATAACATATGCACAGCCATAAAGGATATCATGATTTCCTCCAAAAACTCTTACCACCACCCAACCAGATTTAGAAAATAATAAATATCATTGGACATAGACATGGCAGGATTCGATTTCACAGCAGGAGCAAATGGAATATTCGTATAGCATATGAGCACAATTACCTTTATCATAATATCTCAATCATAGGGCAAACGACAATTGCAGGGTAACCAAAAAAAAAATCAAAGTTACAATTACAATGACAACTCGAATACATTTTTTGGAAATTATTTATCGAAACTTGGACAATGGTCTCGTAGAGGGAGCCAATAATGTGGGTGGTGGTGGGGGGACGAATTGACCTCTCATGTTATTGAACAACTGACAAAGTAATACTGTTCATATGTATATATCTGCATATACTGGCAAAGTAATCATACGATTATCACAGCGCTACACACAAATACCACAATGATGCTTTACAAGGACACAAAAAGGACATGATGATATTCTAAAAATGTGTCAAAGTCCACAATTGAACAGTAGTTTCAGTTATGTGGTGGGATATATTCCATACTGATACTTAAACAAAAGTTTACAGCGGTTTAAAGATTTCGACTTTAATGATTTGGACTTTAATTAAAATGTTCAATTTTGTATAGAAATAACATTTTAAGAAAATTTTCTATAGGTAGAAAATTTTGAGAAAATATTTTATAGAAATGAAAATTTTGACAAAATTTCCCGTAGAAATAAAAATTTGGATACAATTTCTATAGAAATAAAATATTGACAAAATTTTCTATAGAAAACAAAATTTTGACAACATTTTATATAGAAATAAAATTTTGACAAAATTTTATATTGAAATATTTTTTATAGAAATAACATTTTGACAAAATTTTTTTAGAAATGAAATTTTGACAAAATTTTCTATAGAAATAAAATTTTGAAAAAATTTTCTATTGAAATAAAATTTTGAAAAAATTTTCTATAGAAATAAAATTTTGACAAAATTTTCTATAGAAATAAAATTTTGACAAAATTTTCTATAGAAATAAAATTTTGACAAAATTTTCTATAGAAATAAAATTTTGAAAAAATTTTCTATAGAAATAAAATTTTGACAAAAATTTTTACAAAATTTTCTATAGAAATACAATTTTGACAAAATTTTCTATAGAAATAAAATTTTGGTAGAATATTTTTGGCTCGAGTGACAACCATGATTATGAACCGATATGGACCTATTTTTGTGTGATTGGGGATCGGCTATATATAACTGTAGACAGATATGGACCAATTTTGGCATGGTTGTTAGATACCATATACTAACACCACGTATCAAATTTCAACCGGATCGGATGAATTTTGCTCCTCCAAAAGGCTACGGAGGACAAATCTGGGATCGGTTTATATGGGGACTATATATAATTATGAACCGATGTGGACCAATGTTTGCACAGTTGTTAGAAACCATGTACTTACACCATGTACGAACTTTCAGCCGGATCGTATAAAATTTGCTTCTCTTAGAGGCTACGCAAGCCAAATCTGGGGATCGGTTTATATGGGGGCTATATATAATTACGGACCGATGTGGACCAATTTTTGCGTGGTTGTGAGAGACCATATACAAACACCATGTACCAAATTTCAACCGGATCTGATGAAGTTTGCTCCTCCAAAAGGCTCCGGAAGACAAATCTGGGGATCGGTTTATATGGGGACTATATATAATTATGGACCGATGTGGACAAATTTTCGCACAGTTGTTTGAAACCATATACTTACACAATGTACCAAATTTCAGCGGGATCGGATGAAATTTGCTTCTCAAGCAAGCCAATTCTGGGGATCGGTTTATATGGGGGCTATATATAATTATGGACCGATGTGGACCAATTTTTTCGTGGTTGTGAGAGACCATATACAAACACCATGTACCAAATTTCAACCGGATCGGATGAATTTTGCTCCTCCACAAGGCTACGGAGGACAAATCTGGGGATCGGTTTATATGGGGACTATATATAATTATGGACCAATTTTTGCACAGTTGTTAGAAACCATGTACCAACTTTCAGCCGGATCGGATGAAATTTACTTCTCTTAGAGGCTCCGCAGTCCAAATCTGGGGATCGGTTTATATGGGGGCTATATATAATTATGGACCGACGTGGACCAATTTTTTCACGTTTGTTAAAGACCATATACTAGTACTACGTACCAAATTTCAGCTAGATCGGATAAAATTTGCTTCTCTTAGAGGCTCCGCAAGATGTGGACCGATGTGGACCAATTTTTTCGTGGTTGTGAGAGACCATATACAAACACCATGTACCAAATTTCAACCGGATCGGATGAATTTTGCTCCTCCAAAAGGCTACGGAGGACAAATCTGGGGATCGGTTTATATGGGGACTATATATAATTATGGACCAATTTTTGCACAGTTGTTAGAAACCATGTGCCAACTTTCAGCCGGATCGGATGAAATTTACTTCTCTTAGAGGCTCCGCAGTCCAAATCTGGGGATCGGTTTATATGGGGGCTATATATAATTATGGACCGACGTGGACCAATTTTTTCACGTTTGTTAAATACCATTTACTAGTACTACGTACCAAATTTCAGCTAGATCGGATAAAATTTGCTTCTCTTAGAGGCTCCGCAAGCCAAATCTGGAGATCGGTTTATATGGGGGCTATATATAATTATGGACCAATTTTTGCATGGTTGTGAGAGACCATATACAAACACCATGTACCAAATTTCAGCCAGATCGAATAAAATTTGCTTCTCCTAGAGGCTCCGCAAACCAAATCTGGGGATCGGTTTATATGGGGGCTATATATAATTACGGACCGATGTGGACCAATTTTTGCGTGGCTGTGAGAGCCCATATACAAACACCATGTATCGAATTTCAACCGGATCGGATGAATTTTTCTCCTCCAAGAAACTCCGCAAGCCAAATCTGAGCGTCGGTTTATAAGGGGGCTATACGTTAAAGTGGCCCGATCAATACCAGCTGACCTACATCAATAACAACTTCTTATGTCAGGTTTCAAGTCGATGGCTTTTTTCGTTCGGAAGTTAGCGTGATTTCAACAGACGGACGGACGGACGGACGGACGGACATGCTTAGATCGACTCAGAATTTCAACACGACCCAGAAAATATATACTTTATGGGGTCTTAGAGCAATATTTCGATGTGTTACAAACGGAATGACAAAGTTAATATACCCCCATCCTATGGTGGCGGGTATAAAAAGTTTGATAAAATTTCTATAGAAATACAATTTTAAAAACCTTCCCAAAAATTCTCTACTCCAAAACACTGTACTTTTAGTGAAATTCCATTCTCTTTTTGGGTACTTTTAAACATAAGGACCATTTGATAGTGCACTCTAAGGCAAACATGAAGTGCCAAATCCACGCAAGAACCCTTACATTGGAGGACAATAACACTTGAAAACATAGAAACGCAATAACCTTTGATTGCCGGGTAATAAAAACATAATTCTAACACTCCAAATGGCCAAAGACATCAAACAATAGAGACTTAATTATCACTCTACCAAACCAAAAAATGGCAAATGATCACTGCTACCATTACCATTACAGCCACCACCATCACCATGACTACCACCACCGCATGATGGTAGCTAAGCATCATATCGTTGCTAAATATCATACAAATTTCAATCATGACTAGAAATTTTCAAGGACTTTTGTCACTACAATTGCATCAAGGGTGCTTTACGAATTGCATTCGCTACAATAAAATCCACTCATCTGGCACAAGGCATGCCATCAGAAATTCGATTATTAACTGAGTATAAGTATCCCATCCCTCTTAATTAGATTTCATTCGATAAGGGGATCTCTAAAATTTATATTTACAAAAATTGTTTTCTTTCTTTGATTATTGATCAAAATATTACGGTAGCCAAATGTTTTTGCCCCTGCCATGTACGTTAGAAAATTATGTCGCAGCTGGTGAGGTTTAATATTTTTTTGATTATTTTATAAAAAAAAAAAAAATATTGGACATTTTAATTGCCTTCAAAAATAATCAGGGTGAAGTAATGAATCGAACAAATGATGTCCGCCTGCAAGGCGTCGAGCCATGGAATGCTACCAATTCAATTGACAATTTTTGTTGTGTGAAAATATATATCTTTGTATCGAATGAAAATAAAATATGTGTAAGTTTTCAAAATTACAAAATCCAGCCACTTTTGCTCGATGTACACTGAATCAAAAAATTCTCCGTACAAACTCTTTGATGTTATACACTTCACCACTACTTTGGTACCCCTCTATGTATCGCTAAGAAGGACAAAACTAATATATCCTCATCCAATTGTGAAGGGTATAAAAAAGTCGACCAAAAGTTAGGTCCACCGACCACGATTGTCACTCGGGCCAAAAATAATCTACCAAAATTTGGAGAAAACTTTACCACAAAAATCTTTTTTTGCACAATCTCATTATTGTAGAAGATTTTGTAAAAATATTGACTTCTATTCACATTTTTCAAAAATTTATTTATGTAGAAAATTTTGTCAAAATTTTATTTATATAGAAAATTTTGTCAAAATTTCATTTCTGTAGAAAATTTTGTAAACATTTTATTTCTATAGAAAATTTTAACAAAATTTTGTAAAATTTTCATTTCTTTCAAAAAATTTGTCAAAATTTTATATCTTTCAAAAAATTTGTCAAAATTTTATTTCTATAGAAAAATTTGTCAAAATTTCATATCTATAGAAAAATTTGTCATATTTTTATTTCGATAGAAAATTTTGCCAAAATTTTATTTCGATAGAAAATTTTGTCAACATTTTATTTCTATAGAAAATTTTGTCACAATTTTATTTTGTCAACATTTTATTCCTATAGAATATTTTGTCAAACTTTTATTTCTAAAGAAAATTTTTTCATATTTTTATTTCTATGGAGTATTTTGTCAAAATTTTATTTCGATAGAAAATTTTGTCGTAATTTTACTTCTATAGAACATTTTGTCAAAATTTTATTTATATAGAAACTTTTGTCAAAATTTCATTTATGTAGAAAATTTTGTCAAAATGTCATTTCTATAGAAAATTTTGTAAAAATTTTATTTTTATAGAAAATTTTAACAACATTTTATTTCTATAGAAAATTTTGTAAAATTTTCATTTCTATAAAAAATTTTGTCAAAATTTTATTTCTACTGAAAATTTTGTAAAATTTTCATTTCTATAAAAAAAATTGTCAACATTTTATTTCTATAGAAAAATTTTTCAAAATTTCATATTTATAGAAATTTTTTTTTATTTTTATAGAAAATTTTGTCATATTTTTATTTCGATAGAAAATTTTGTCAATATTTTATTTCGATAGAAAATTTTGTCAACATTTTATTTCCATAGAAAATTTTGTCACAATTTTATTTTGTCAAAATTTTATTCCTATAGAATATTTTGTCAAACTTTTATTTCTATAGAAAAATTTGTCAACATTTTATTTCTTTAGAAAATTTTTTCATATTTTTATTTCTATAGAGTATTTTGTCAAAATTTTATTTCGATAGAAAATTTTGTCGTAATCTTACTTCTATAGAACATTTTGTCAACATTTTACTTATATAGAAACTTTTGTCAAAATTTCATTTATGTAGAAAATTTTGTAAAAATGTCATTTCTATAGAAAATCTTGTAAAAATTTTATTTCTATAGAAACTTTAAACAACATTTTATATCTGTAGAAAATTTTGTAAAAATATTATTTCTGTAGAAAAATTTTTGTCAAAATTTTATTTCTATTGAAAATTTTGTCAAAATTTTATTTGTACAGAAAATTTTGTCAAAATTTCATTTCTATAGAAAATTTTGTAAAAATTTTATTTCTATAGAGTATTTTGTCAAAACTTTATTTCGTTAGAAAATTTTGTCGTAATTTTACTTCTATAGAACATTTTGTCAAAATTTTATTTATATAGAAACTTTTGTCAAAATTTTATTTATATAGAAAATTTTGTCAAAATTTCATTTCTATAGAAAATTTTGTAAAAATTTTATTTTTATAGAAAATTTTAACAACATTTTATTTCTATAGAAAATTTTGTAAAAATATTATTTCTGTAGAAAATTTTGTCAAAATTTTATTTCCCTTGAAAATTTTGTCAACATTTTATTTGGTCAAAATTTTATTGGTCAAAATTTTATTTATACAGAAAATTTTGTCAAAATTTAATTTCTATAGAAAATTTTGTAAAAATTTTATTTCTATAGAGTATTTTGTAGAAATTTTATTTCGATCGAAAATTTTGTCGTAATTTTACTTATATAGAACATTTTGTCAAAATTTTATTTCGATCGAAAATTTTGTCGTAATTTTACTTATATAGAACATTTTGTCAAAATTTTATTTATATAGAAACTTTTGTCAAAATTTCATTTATATAGAAAATTTTGTCAAAATGTTATTTCTATAGAAAATTTTGTAAAAATATTATTTCTGTAGAAAAGTTTGTCAAAATTTTATTTATATAGAAAATTTTGTCAAAATTTCATTTCTATCGAAAATTTTGTAAAAATTTTATTTCTATAGAAAATTTTAATAACATTTTATTTCTATAGAAAACTTTGTAAAAATATTATTTCTGTAGAAAATGTTTTCAAAATTTTATTTCTATTGAAAATTTTGTAAAATTTTCATTTCTATGAAAAATGTTGTCAACATTTTATTTCTATAGAAAATTTTGTCAACATTTTATTTCTATAGAAAATTTTGTCAAAATTTTATTTCTTAGAAAATTTTGTCAAAATTTTATATCTGTAGAAAAAATTTTCAACATTTTATTTCTATAGAAAATTTTGTCATATTTTTATTTCGATAGAAAATTTTGTCAACATTTTATTTCTATAGGATATTTCTATATACAATTTTATCACAATTTTATTTTGTCAAAATTTTATTTCTATAGAAAATTTTGTCAACATTTTATTTCTATAGAATATTTTGTCCAAATTTTATTCCTATAGAAAAATTTGTCAACATTTTATTTCTATAGAAAATTTTGTCATATTTATACCCTTCACCACTACTGTGGTACAGGGTATAATAAGTTTGTGCATTTGTATGTAACGCCAAGAAATAGTGGTCATAGACCCATCTTTTAGTATACCGATCGGCTTAGAATTAAATTCTGAGTCGATTTAGTGATGTCCGTCCGTCTGTCTGTATATGTAATTTTGTGCACAAAGTACAGCTCGCAATGTAAGTCCGATCAACCTCAAATTTGACATAGGGCCGTTTCTTGGGACAAAGACAATCGCTATTGGTTTTGGAAAAATCGGTTCAGATTTAGATATAGCTGCCATATATATTTATCCCCGCTTTGCTCATAGTAAGCGGGTTTTACAACCGATTTTCTTGAAATACCGTACATCCAAATATTTTATGAATCTCGAAAATCTTGCAAAATATCACCCAAATCGGTTCAGATTTAGATATAGCTCCCATATATATCTTTCGTCCGATTTAGACTCATATGACCACAGAGGCAAAAGTTTACTACCGATCTTCGTGAAATTTTGCACAGAGGGTAGAATTGACATTCTACCAATGCTTGGTAAATTTGATTGAAATCGGTTCAAATTTAGATATAGCCCCCATATATATCTTTCGTCCGACTTGAACTTATATGGCCACAAAAGCCAGAGTTTTGCCGTGATGTGTTTCAAATTTTGTACAAGGGTAACATTTAATAGTATCGTTAAGTGTGTCAAATTTTTGTTAAAATAGGTTCAGATTTAGATATAGCTCACATATATATCTTTCGCCCGATTTGGACTTATACGGTCTCAACAGCCAGAGTTTTGTCCTGACTTACTTCAAATTTTGCACAAGCGGCACCTTTAACGATACTATTGTATGTGCCAAATATGGTCAAAATCGATTCAGATTTAGATATAGCTCCCATATATATATTTCGTCCGATTTGAACTTATATGGCCTCAAAATCCAGGGTTTTACCGTGATTTGCTTCAAATTTCGCACAAGGAGTACGTTTAGTAGTATCGGTAATTGTGACAAATTTGGTTGAAATCGGTTCAGATTTAGATATGGCTCCCATATATATCTTCCGTCCTATTTGCACTCATATGACCAGGGGGGCCAAAGTTATACTCCCATTTACGTGAAATTCCGCATAGATAGCAGAATTATTATTCTAACTATACATGTCAAATTTAGCCAAAATCGGTTCAGATTATATATAGCTCCCATATATACGTACACCAGAGTTGGGGACATATGGTAGACGGTTACACATTTTAGAACCATTTTCAATGGAAGTTTCCTCAAATTAACTTAGCCGATTTAAATTTTAATTCTAGAGATTTTGTAGAAGTAAAAAACTTGTCTCCTTTATATAGCTTCCAGCAAATGTGAAGTAGTTGAGATGATAACACAAATTTTAGCCTACATAGGGGTGAAGGGTATGATATAGTCGGCCTCGCCCGACTTTAGACTTTACTTACTTGTTTTATTTCTATAGAAAAATTTGTTAACATTTTATTTCTATAGAGAATTTTGTCAAAATTTTATTTCTATAGAATATTTTGTAAAATCTTTATTTCTATAGAAAATTTTGTCAAAATATTACTTCGATAGAAAATTTTGTTAAAATTTTATTTCTATAGAAAATTTTGTCAAAATATTATTTCGATAGAAAAATTTGTCGAAGAATGAAGTAGTAGATCTTTTTCTAGACGCCATCTCCCACCCTGAGAATCTCAAGCATTTTCAAAAAGTCGGGCAAGGGCAAACACCAACTCCCCGAGCAGATAGCAAAATACTAAGTACCCTATATTAATTTCGCAGCATCCCACACTTCCCTTCTAAATTTCAAGAAAATTTTAAAAGTTAAATGTTTTTACTATAAACAAACAAAATCGGGCAAAAAGGAGGTTCCCACACCGGCCAAGTTACCAAAAATCTGTTACAAGATATTAATTTCTTAAGCTCACACAACGACCTTTATACACTTCAATTAAATTGAAATATTTTAGATTGTTCACTATAACAAAGAGAAACAAGTACATACGGCCGTAAGTTCGGCGAAGCCGAATCTTATGTACCCTCCACCATGGATTGCGTACAAACTTCTACACGCAAAGAAAAAAAACGTTTGGAAAACGTGTACCGAAAACGTTTTTCTTTTGTTAGAGTTTTGTGAATTACTTGGAAAATTTTTAACTTTTATCACCAAAAAATTCATTTGTTACAAAATTTTTATTTTTTCAATAACAAAAGTTATTTTTGAAACAACAACACAGTCCATTTCGTTTATATCAAACACTGTTCTTTTCTGACTTTAGGTCTTTAATAAGACACATTTTACAGTTCAAAATGTAATATAGTACAATGTAATGTTGAACATTTTTTTGGAATCTTCCGAACATATCTGGAATATATGTTAAAAAAAAAAAAAAACTTTGGTCGAAGCAGGGATCGAACCCACGACCCTTGGCATGCAAGTCGGACGTAGCAACCACTGATCCACGGTGCCAAACTAAATGTTTGTTTCTGTTAAATACACTTTGTTTATTCGATTCGTGGGCGCCGCAAGCTATGCTATAGAATATCCGTAGAATTATTGTTACTACGGAGTTTCTTGTATAATAGGAAATAGTTTGTGCAAGTTTCCGGCGAAAGGAGTAGTATGTGTGATGTGAACAGTGGAGTACCTTAAGGTAGTTGTTTAGGGCCGCTGTTGTTTGCAATTTATATAAATGATATTTCAAATCTAGGATTGGAAGGGTGTATGTTTATGTTTGCGGATGACATATTCCTTCTTTATCCGTATAGAAACGAGCTTGTTTTGAAAATTGCAATGGAGCGTGATATGTGTTTAGTCCTAGAGTATATGAGGATTAACAAGATGGTATTAAATGTTAAACGCAAGCTAATTAGATTCAGACCGAATTCACATCAACTTCGCCAGGACTTTTCGATATCTATAGGTGAGCATGAGGTTAAGGAAGTGAGCGAAGTAAAATACTTAGGACTACATTTGAAGTTTAATTTATCTTGGGACTTGAATATTGTTTTTATAAGAAATAAGGTATCCCCGGCTGTTGGGATTTTGAATAAACTTAGGTATGTCTTAAACACTGAAACCAAGATGATGATATATCAAGCATTAGTTCACAGCCATATTGGGTTTTTGGCGGGGATCTATGGTCACAAAAACTCAACTGAGTTACAATCACTGCAACGCATGCAGAACAAGGCACTAAAAGCGGTTCACAACTTGCCGCAGAGATATTCTACAGTGGATTTGTATGGGAAAATTTGCAACACAATTTTGCCAGTACATTATCTGTACAGATATCAGATACTTATTTATGTTTATAAATCATTGAATAATATAGGATATCACACTATTGGATTTTATCAGAATCAGATTACGTTTAATACAAGGAATAGAACACAATTACGAGTAGCTAGATGTAGGTTGGAGATGTCCAGACAACGAGTAGAATGCATTGGTTGCTCCTTGTTTAACAGATTACCGGTTGATGTAAGGAACTTGTTAGGGCTATCGCAATTCAAACGGAAGTTGAAGAATCATTTACTACGTAATGTTCAGGAATTTTTGAATTAATTTGTAATTTGAATTATTTACAATAATCAACTGTATTAATATTAAAATATTGGATAGTTTTAGGTTACTTCTTAATTAAAAACTTTAGAGTAGTTGTTATCTTGCCAACTTGCCTCAAAAATGTCTTAAAGGCGCTGAGGCTATAAAATGTATTGTTATGTTTTTAATTGAAAATTTAAATAAAAAAATTAAAAAAAAAACTTATATGGATATTTATCTATTGATGACCATAACAGGTACATAGCTCAGTGGTTAGTGTGTTGGCTTACAAAGTGCATGGTCCGCGGTTCGATTCTCCGTCCAGGCGAAAGGTAAAAAATTTTAAAAATTTATAAAATCGTATAATTTCTTCTACATTGTTGGTATTACAGGAAAAGGTGATAAGAACTCAAAAATCTCGGGGATGGTGAGAAAGATGTGAGAGAATGCAATTAGTAAGAAAACAAAATGTTTTTTTTTGAGTTTGAGTCTTTATGAAATTGTTTTTACATCCTGGAAAAGAATAAACGTTTATCACAAAAAAGTATATACTTTTCTTCCAAATGCACTTCCTTACAGCAAAAAGCAAATGAGAAAGGAACTTTGTTTGTCTAAAATTTCGTTTGGGAGGAAAGAATTATTTGTTTGCGTGTACTAAAGACGGTCATCCACAATTGAATTACTTGGATTGCGGCCGATGGCAAGGCATCTTAAAACTTTTTAACATCATCTTCTAAATTGTATGTTAATAAATGCGGGATATATACTAGAAAAAAGAAAGGTCTATTAAATACGTATATATTCAGTTCGTGACCGGTATATATGGGAAGAAATAATTACGAACCGATACGAAGTTTGGTGCGGTAATTATAGGGCCAGAATTGAAATAAGAGGATCGCTTTATATGGGGCTATATACAATTATGAACACGAGTCTACCAAAAATTGCAGATTTTTTACTATTTGGTAGATTGGTAGAATTCTTGATGTTTTTGAAGATTTTGCAAAATATTCCTCTCCAACTATGAAACGCTTCGTACATTTTCTATAGAAATAACATTTTGACAGAAATAAAATTCTGACAAAGTTTTCCATGGAAATAAAATTATGACAAATTTTTCTATAGAAATAAATTGTTGACAAAATTTTGTATAGAAATTATATTTTGACAAAATTTCCTAAAGACAGAAAATGTTGGCAAAATTATCTATCGAAATATAAAATGTTGACAAAATTTACTATGGCAATAAAATTTTGGTAGATTATTTTTGGCTCGAGTGGCAATAGTGATTTTTTTGTGATCGGTTTATTTGGGGGCTATAAATAACTATAGATCGATAAGGACCAACTTTGGCATGGTTGTTATCGGTCATACACTAGCGAAATGTACCAAATTTCAACCGGATCGTATGAAGTTTGCTTCTTCAAGAGGCTCCGGAGGTCAAATCTGGGGTTCGGTTTATATGGGCGCTATATATAATTATGGACCGATGTGGACCAATTTTTGCACGGTTGTTAGAGACCATATACCAATACCATGTACCAAATTTCAGCCGGATCGGATGCAATTTGCTCCTCTTTGAGGCTTCGCAAGCCAAATATGGAGATCGGTTTATATGGGGTCTATATATAATTATGGACCGATGTGGACCAATTTTTGCATGGTTGTTAGAGACCATATACCAACATCATGTACCAAATTTCAGCCGGATCGGATGAAATATGCTTCTCTTAGAGGCTCCACAAGCCAAATCTGGGGTTCGGTTTATATGGGCGCTATATATAATTATGGACCGATGTGGACCAATTTTTGCACGGTTGTTAGAGACCATATACCAATACCATGTACCAAATTTCAGCCGGATCGGATGCAATTTGCTTCTCTTTTAGGCTCCGCAAGCCAAATCTGGGGATCGGTTTATATGGGGGCTATATATAATTATGGACCGATGTGGACTAATTTTTGCGTGGTTGTTAGAGACTATATACCAACACCATATACCGAATTTCAGCCGGATCGGATGAAATATGCTTCTGTTAGAGGCTCCATAAGCCACATCTGAGGGTCCCTTTATATGGGGGCTATACGTAAAAGTGGACCGATATGGCCCATTTTCAATTCCATCCGACCTACATCGATAACAACTACTTGTGCCAAGTTTCAAGTCGATAGCTTATTTCGTTCGGAAGTCAGCGTGATTTCAACAGACGGACGGACGGACGGACGGACATGCTTAGATCGACTCAGAATTTCACAACGACCCAGAATATATATACTTTATGGGGTCTTAGAGCAATATTTCGATGTGTTACAAACGGAATGACAAAGTTAATATACCCCCATCCTATGATGGAGGGTATAAGAATGACAAAGTTAATATACCCCCATCCTATGATGGAGGGTATAAAAAAGTGTTGTTCCACCAAGACAACGCACGGTGCCACAAGTCATTGAGAACGATGGCAAAAATTCATGAATTGGGCTTCGAATTGCTTCCCCACCCACCGTATTCTCCAGATCTGGCTCCCCCCAGCGACTTTTTCTTGTTCTCAGACCTTTCACTATACTAAAAAAGGGCAAACAATGGAGGAGCGGATCTTGTCTAGGCGTCTGACCCAACCTTCCCTGAAAATTTAAAGCAAATCGGAGATTTTGGACCGCCTCCCCGACCAGATATCAAACAAGTATATACAGCAGAAAATTCTGCCGGGCCGAATCTTAAATACCCACCACCATGAATCAAATATAATAGTTTACTTTGAAAACTCTTCGTCGTAGTGGGTTACTTGATAATATGTAGGGGGTTTGATGACAAATCTTCTTCCAAGCAAGTCAGTTCCCGAAGACAACTTTAAAGATTCTACCTATGAAGACCAGATCAGATTCTGGATTTATGAGAACCAATTTTGTTTGAGTTTTAGAGAATTATAAACATATCGTGTATATGATGAAATTACGCCTTGATTTGAAATCTTAAATCTGTAGATTTTTTTCGCCATTATTTAAACAAATACGATGAGTTAAATCTGGAAATTCTACTTTCAGTTTCAAGAATATTTCATGACCCTGAAAGAAGTGCTTTCTTTTTGAGAAACGTAATTTTAGACAAGCAAAGTTTTTTTTTGACACAAATTTTAGAGACAATCGTTAAATAAACGAAAATACTTTATAAGAAAAGAAAATTTCGTTTGTCTAAAATTTCATTATAGATTACTAATTTTCAGCAAATCGTATAAAAACTACGGATTCTAGAAGCCCAAGAAATAATATGGGGGCTATACCAAACCATGGACCGATAGGCATCATTTGCTACTCACATATTTGTGATCTTAAAATACCTCCAGATTTTCAATTTCAAACAAATCGGCTAAAAAATATAGTCTCTAGGCGCCCAAGAAGTAAAAATCGAGAGATCAGTCTATATGGTGGTTATACCCAAAAATGGACCTCGATATACCTCAATTTCGGCACACATATTTGTGGTCTAAAAATACTTCTCGATTTCGAATTTCAGGCAAATCGGGTAATAAATACAGTTTATAGAAGCTCAAGAATTTCAGGCAAATCGGATGGTAAATATAGTTTCTAGAAGCCCAAGAAGCAAAATCGGGAGATCGGTCTATATGGGGGCTATACCAAACCATGGACCGATGGGCACCATTTACGGCACACCTTTTTATGCAAAATCGGGAGATCAGTCTATATGGGGGCTATACCAAAGCATGGACCGATGAGCACCATTTTCGGCACACCTTTTTATGGTCCTCAAATACCTCTAGGTTTCCAATTTCAGGCAAATCGGATGGTAAATATAGTTTCTAGAAGACCTAGAAGCAAAATCGGGAGATCGGTCTATATGGGGGCTATACTCTCGATTTCGAATTTCAGGCAAATCGGGTAATAAATACACCTTTTTATGCAAAATCGGGAGATCAGTCTATATGGGGGCTATACCAAAACATGGACCGATGAGCGCCATTTTCGGCACACCTTTTTATGGTCCAAAGGCCTGCGCAAGCCTATTCGAAGTAATCGATATTCTAGTGAAGGCAATGCACTCCACGAATACTTCGAATACTTCGATTAATGAATAAAACAAAACCACTGTAAAGCGATTACAGTGTCAAGCATTGCAGAACCATCACATTCAAAAGGAATCGTTTTACAGTTCTTTTCAATATTTTGGTTTTGAAGTAATCGTCACGATACGAGTAAATCAAAACATTTTTAGTGAAGATAGAATACTTTGCTTTAGCAACGACGAAACTTCGTATGAGACACGAAGTAACTGTCAAACAAAAGCCAAACACAATCGTCGATCAAGTGTGTATGTGTGTGTAGCATACTCTTATGGTTGAGAAAACGAAATAACTTCATCTACACAGAAATGGAAATTATAAATCGAATGGATTTGGAATTCCGATTACATTCGAATACTTCAAAACATTTTTGGGTGCTTGCTTTACTGGGTTCTATTTGTTTTGGTTCACAATGTGCAAGGTTTCTATTTCACTCGTTTGAGAAATGGACACTGAAGTTACTACTCGAATTGTGTGGCGTGTGCTTGAAGTATTCGCTTGTGTATTCGTTGCAGACGTTTGTTATGGTCCTCAAATACCTCTAGATTTCCAATTTCAGGCAAATCGGATGGTAAATATAGTTTCTAGAAGACCCAGAAGCAAAATCGGGAGATCGGTCTATATGGGGGCTATACTCTCGATTTCGAATTTCAGGCAAATCGGGTAATAAATACACCTTTTTATGCAAAATCGGGAGATCAGTCTATGGGGGCTATACCAAAACATAGACCGATGAGCACCATTTTCGGCAAACCTTTTTATGGTCCTCAAATACCTCTAGATTTCCAATTTCAGGCAAATCGGATGGTAAATATAGTTTCTAGAAGACCTAGAAGCAAAATCGGGAGATCGGTCTATATGGGGGCTATACCAAAACATGGACCGATGGGCACCATTTTCGGCACACTTTTTATGGTCCTCAAATACCTCTATATTTCCAATTTCAGGCAAATCGGATAAAAACTATGGTTTTTATAGGCCCAAGACTCCAAATCGGGAGGTTGGTTTATATGGGGGCTACATCAAAACATGGACCGATACGGACCATTTTCGACACACCTCTCTATAGTCCCACAATACCTCTAGATTTCCAATTTCAGGCAAATCGGATGGTAAATATAGTTTCTAGACGCCCAAGAAGCAAAATCGGGAGATCGGTCTATATGGGGGCTATACCAAAACATGGAGCGATAGGGACCATTTTCGACACACCTCTTTATAGTCCCACAATACCTCTAGATTTCCAATTTCATGCAAATCTGATAAAAACTACGGTTTTTATAGGCCCAAGACCCCAAATAGGGAGGTCGGTTTATATGAGGACTATATCAAAACTTTGACCGATATAGCCCATCTTCGAACTTGACCTGCCTGCAAACAAAAAATTAATCTGTGCCAAATTTCGGGACGACAGCGCCATTATTGAAGGCTGTAGCGTGATTACAACAGACAGACAGACAGACGGACATGCTTATATCATCTTAGAATTTCTCCCTGATCAAGAATATATATACTTTATATAGTCGGAAATCGATATTTCGATGTGTTACAAACGGAATGACAAACTTATTATACCCCCGTCACCATTTTATGGTGGTGGGTATAAAAATGAAGTATCCGATTATCATCACATAATTACCCTCTACGTTCTCTGAAAATTTCAGCCGCTTCCGAGTGTACACGGAACAGTCAAAAGAAGGTGCACCTATAAATAGCAAAATTCAGTAACTTTCACTTTATTAAAAAAAATAAATTTCTTGTATGGAGACTTTTTAGATTCAGTGTAATCGCCTTGTGGAACTGTCAAATGTTCTATTTGCATATAGAGCATATGAGTGATGACCCTAAAACTTTCCCATGATATATCGCATGTTTATTTATTGGTTTCCATGGGCCTTTAGCATAAATATGCCTAAGGGATAACATCAGCAAAAGTGATGGAATCTAATGACAAAATTTTGCCAATGGTGAACCACCAACACCAGTCACAAATGTGCCAACATTATGTCCGATTTGGTGGTGTAAATTCCACACACACACACAGGATGTTATCTAGGCAAATAATGGGAAATATAATCAAAGAGTATGGGGGCATTCACACTGTAACCAAATCATATGAAAACAAAAATTCCGTTATCCATTGAATACAAAAGGGGGGGGGGGGTGGTGGGGGCATCATATAACATTATCTATCACACATTTAGAAGGAGACAACATTAATTCACACATAAAAGCTTAAAGTTCAACATTTCCTAGAGTTGAATTCAAACCAAATTTACCAATTTTTATACCCTCCACCATAGATACCCCCCATCCTATTAACTTGGTCATTCCGTTTGTAACACATCGAAATATTGCTCTAAGACCCCATAAAGTATGTATATTCTGGGTCGTGGTGAAATTCTGAGTCGATCTGAGCATGTCCGTCCGTCCGTCCGTCCGTCTGTTGAAATCACGCTAACTTCCGAACGAAACAAGCTACCGACTTGAAACTTGGCACAAGTAGTTGTTATTGATGTATGTCGGATGGTATTGCAAATGGGCCATATCGGTCCACTTTTACGTATAGCCCCCATATAAACGGACCCCCAAATTTGGCTTGCGATCGCTCTAAGAGAAGCCAATTTCATCCGATCTGGCTGAAATTTGGTACATGGTGTTAGTATATGGTCTCTAATAACCATGCAAAAATTGGTCCATATCGGTCCACTTTTACGTATAGCCCCCATATAAACGGACCCCCAAATTTGGCTTGCGATCGCTCTAAGAGAAGCAAATTTCATACGATATGGCTGAAATTTGGTACATGGTGTTAGTATATGGTCTCTAACAACCATGCAAAAATTGGTTCACATCGGTCCATAATTATATATAGCCCCCATATAAACCGATCCCCCGATTTGGCTTGCGGAGTCTCTAAGAGAAGCAGCTTTCATCCGATCCGGCTGAAATTTGGTACATGGTATTGGTATATGTTCTCTAACAACAATGCAAAAATTGGTCCACATCGGTCCATAATTATATATAGCCCCCATATAAACCGATCCCCCGATTAGGCTTGCGGAGCCTCTAAGAAACGAAAATTTCATCCGATCCGGCTGAAATTTGGTAGATGGTGTTGGTATATATTCTCTAATGACCATGCAAAAATTGGTCCATATCAGTCCATAATTATATGTAGCCCCCATATAAATCGATTCCCAGATTTGTCCTCCGGAGCCTCTTGGAGGAGCAAAATTCATCCGATCCGGTTAAAATTTTGAACATGGTGTTAGAATTAGAGGTGTGCACGTGAGTATTATGTTGTTCACGCTCACGCACACTCACGACGGAGAAATTTTATTCACGCACACTCACGCACGATATTTTTGGTAGAACTCACGCTCACGCACGCTCACGAAAAGAAAATTTGTACTCACGCACACTCACGCACGAAAATCTTTTAAATGTCGTGACTCACGAAAAATATCGTGACTCACGAAAAATGTCGTGACTCACGAAAAATCTCGCGACTCACGAATAATTTTATGAGTAATTTACCTACAGAACCTGACTGAAAACATGAGTATGATTCAAATCGAGAGCGTTATAAAACTCTTAACGCCTAGGATATCACAAAAATTATAAATGAATTCAACTCCTAAGCATTTTATGTTCATAAGCGGGATTATTTTTCCGAAATTCGTTACTCACGCACGCTCACGAAGATATTATTTTCGTGAATCACGCTCACGCACGACATTTGGTTGGTTGATCACGCACACTCACGCCGTTTCCCTTAGCGTGACTCACGACTCACGCGTGATTCACGAAAATTTTCGTGAGTTACGACAATTTCGTGTCACGTGCACATCTCTAGTTAGAATGTCGTCTCTAACAAACACGCAAGAATTGGTCCATATCGGTCCATAATGATATATAATCCCCATATAAACCGTTCCCCAGATTTGATCTCCGGAGCCTCTTGGAGGAGCAAAATTCATCCGATCCGGTTGAAATTTGCAACGTGGTGTTAGTATAAGGCCGCTAATATCTATGCCAAAATTGGGCCATATCGGTCTATAGTTATATATAGCCGATCCTCAATCACACAAAAATTGGTCCATATCGGTTCATATTCATGGTTGCCACTCGAGTCAAAAATAATTTACCAAATTTTTATTTTTATGGAAAACATTGTCAAAATGTTATTTCTATAGAAAATTTTGTAAAAATTTTATTTCTATAGAAATTTTGTAAAAATTTTATTTCTATAGAAAATTTTGTCAAAATTTTATTTCTATAGAAAATTTTGTCAAATATTTTTTCCAAATTTTATTTCTATAGAATTTTTTTTTCAAAATTTTACTTCTATAGAAAATGTTGTCAAAATTTCATTTCTATAGAAACTTTAAACTTATTTATATACGTATTTAATCGGCCTTTTTTAGTTTAATATATACTACGTATGGACTACCTTGTAATTTAGAAGACGTTGTTAGGAAGTTTTAAGATACCTTGCCATCGGCAAGTGTTACCGCAACCCAAGTAATTCGATTGTGGATGACAGTCTTCAGTAGAAGTTTCTACGCAATCCATGGTGGAGGGTACATAAGCTTCGGCCTGGCCGAACTTACGGCCGTTTATACTTGTTTTTTTATATATGGAATCCTTTACTGGCCAGTTACTTCATACTATTTCAACATTGTCCCCTATAAAGAACAATGGAGTTTCCAAGGATATTAAATAACCGAAAAAAAGAGATAATCTAAATACCGGGACAAGCTGCATTATTTCCCCCTTCACACATTTCCTATTCTCTGTTCTATTGTGAACTAATGTCCCTGAATCCCTACGACATTCATAATAACCCCATAAAAATGTTGGCATAAATAAAGCACTGATGTTGTTGCTGTTATTATTATATTAACCAACAAACACAAAAACAAACAACAACAACATTGGCGAAGACAATAGCTACATAAATAAACAAACAAACCATACATACATCCAGGATACGTAAATACAGACCAGGAAAATCCAAAACAACAAAAAAATCCAATTCCAGATCAAAACAAAACAATTTTTTGTTTAGATTTCACAGGGTCCATAATGATAGCGGAGCATGGATTAAATAAATACAAAGGCCACAAAAATCACACACCATCAACACTTACTCATGCACACACTCATATACTCACGCACCGACAACGCATATTCTGAAATATTCGCCTTGCGAATGAGAAAGAGCATAGCATCACAGAGTAATAAACAAACGCACACAATCATACCGCAGCCAACTACGCACAAATATTTGATGGCACATCATAGTAGTTTTGGCAACTGTGGAGAATTCATGGTGGTCTGATAACTCAGGGTGAGCGTTAACTCAGGGTAAGAGAGTAAATATTGAGAATTATGTGAGACTGAGCCAATTATGCCTGCTGAGATCGTTACTGATTAAAAACTCTACATATATTCAGCAGGAAAATGGTAAAAGGGCTAAGAGGAATATCTCCCAATGCAATTTTGAGGGGTACCAAATAGGATTTCTTTTACAAATTATGAACAAAACTTCTATAGAATTTTTTTTCAATTTTGTCAAAATGTTATTTCTATAGAAAATGTTGTCAAAATTTTATTTTTGTAGAAAATTTGTCCAAATTTTATTTCAATAGATAACTTTGACAAAATTCTAGTTTTATGAAAAATTTTTTTTTAATTTTATTTCTATAGAACTATTTGACAAAATTGTATTTCTATTGAAAATTTTGACAAAATTTTATTTCCATAGAAAATTTTGACATTCTTTTCTATAGAAAATTTTCACACGATTTTATTTCTATTTTAATAGAAAATTTTGTCATAATTTTATTTCTATAAAAAATTTTGTCAAAATTTTATTTCTATAGAAAAATTTTCTATAGAAATAAAATTTTATTTCTTCTATATATTTCTATATCAAATTTTGTAAAGATTTTATTCCTAAAAAAATTTTGTCAAAATTTTATTTCCATAGAAAAATTTGTCAAAATTTTATTTCTATAAAAAATTTTGTTTGTAAAGAAAATTTTGTCAAAATATTATTCCAAAATCACATTTTGTCAAAATGTTATTGCTATTTTTTCAAAACTTTATTCCCATAGAAAATTTTGTAACAATTTTATTTCTATAGAAAATTTTGTCAAATTTTTAGTTCTCTAGAAATTTTTATCAAAATTTAATTTAAGAGAAAATATTGTCAAAATTTTATTTCTTAAAAAAATGTTGTAAAAATTTTATTTCTTTTACATATGTTGTAAAAATTTTATTCCCATAAAAAAATTTTGTAAAAATTTTATTTCTTTAAAAAATTTTGTAAAAATTTTATTTGTTTTACAAATGTTGTCAAAATTTTATTTCTATAGAACATTTTGTCGAAGATTTATTTCCATAAATTTTTTTTTTTTAAATTTAGTTCCATAGAAAATTTTGTCACAATTTTATTTCTATAGAAATTTTTTTCAAAATTTTATTTCTGAGAAAATTTTGTCTAAATTTTATTTCTATAGAAAAATTTGTCAAAAATTTATTTCTATAAAAAAATTTTGTTAAAATTTTATTTGTAAAGAAAATTTTGTCAAAATATTATTCCAAAATCACATTTTGTCAAAATGTTATTGCTATTTTTTCAAAACTTTATTCCCATAGAAAATTTTGTAACAATTTTATTTCTATAGAAAATTTTGTCAAATTTTTATTTCTCTAGAAATTTTTATCAAAATTTAATTTAAGAGAAAATATTGTCAACATTTTATTTCTTTAAAAAAATTTTTTAAAAATTTTATTTGTTTTACATATGTTGTCAAAATTTTACTCCCATAAAAAATTTTGTAAAAATTTTATTTCTTTAAAAAATGTTGTAAAAATTTTATTTCTTTAAAAAATTGTGTAAAAATTTTATTTCTATAGAACATTTGGTCAAAGATTTATTTCCATAAAATTTTTTTTAAAAATTTAGTTCCATAGAAAATTTTGTCACAATTTTATTTCTATAGAAATTTTTTTCAAAATTTTATTTCTGACAAAATTTTGTCTAAATTTTATTTCTATAGAAAATTTTGTCAAAAATGTATTTCTCTAGAAAATGTTGTCAAAATTTTACTTCTATAGAAATTTTTATTTCTCTAGAAAATTTTGTTAACATTTTATTTCTATAGCAAATTTTGTCCAAATTTTATTTAAACCCTACACCACAGGATGGGGGTATATTAACTCTGTCATTCCGTTTGTAACACATCGAAATATTGCTCTAAGACCCCAGAAAGTATGTGTATTCTGGGTCTTGGTAAAATTCTGACGTCACGCTAACTTCCGAACGAAACAAGTTATCGACTTGAAACTTGGCACAAGTAGTTCTTATTGATGTAGATGGGCCATATCGGATCACTTTTACGTAAAGCCCCCATATAAACCGATCCCCAGATTTGGCTTGCGGAGCCTCTAAGAGAAGCAAATTTCATCCGATCCGGCTGAAATTTGGTACATGGTGTTAGTATATGGTCTCTAACAACCATGCAAAAATTGGTCCATATCAGTTCTTAATTATATATAGCCCCCATATAACCCAGATTTGGCTTGCGGAGCCTCTAAGAGAAGCACATTTCATCCGATCCGATTGAATTACTAACGTGGTGTTAGTATGTGGTCTCTAACAACCATCCTAAAATTTGTCCCTATCGGTCCATAATTATATATAGCCCCCATATAAACCGATTCCCAGATTTGACCTCCGGAGCCTCGTGAAGAAGCAAAATTCATCCAATCCGGTTGAAATTTGGTACATTTCGCTAGTGTATGGCCGATAACAACCGTGCCAAAATTGGTCCGTATCGATCTATATTATATATAGCCCCCATATAAACCGATCCCCAATCACAGAAAAATCTCGATTGCCACTCGAGCCAAAAATATTCTACCAAAATTGTATTGCCATAGAAAATGTTGTCAAAATTTTATATTTCTATAGAAAATTTTGTCAAAATGTATATTATGAAAATTTATGAAACATTTCCTAGTTGGAGAGGAATATTTTGCAAAATCTTTCAAAACATCAAGAATTATATCAATATACCGAACAGTAAAAAATCTGCCTTTTTTTGTAGACTCGTGTTCATAATTGTATATAACCCCCATTTAAAGCGACTCCCATATTTGAATTCTGGCTCTATAATTGCCGCAAAGTCCATATCGGTTCGTAATTATTTCTTCCCTATGTATACCGGTCAAGAACTGAATATATACGTATTTAATCGACCTTTATTTTTTCTAGTATATATCCCGCATTGATTTACTTACAATTTAGAAGATGTTAAGAAGTTTTAAGATGCCTTGCTATCGGCCGCAACCCAAGTAATTTAATTGTGGACGACCGTCTTTAGTAGAAGTTTCTACGCAATCCATGGTAGAGAGGGTACATAAGATTCGGCCTGGCCGAACTTACGGCCGTATATATGGAAGCCACCGTGGTGCAATGGTTAGCATGCCCGCCTTGCATACACAAGGTCGTGGGTTCGATTCCTGCTTCGACCGAACACCAAAAAGTTCTTCAGCGGTGGATTATTCCACCTCAGTAATGCTGGTGACATTTCTGAGGGTTTCAACGCTTCTCTAAGTGGTTTCACTGCAAAGTGGAACGCCGTTCGGACTCGGCTATAAAAAGGAGGTCCCTTGTCATTGAGCTTAACATGGAATCGGGCAGCACTCAGTGATAAGAGAGAAGTTCACCAATGTGGTATCACAATGGACTGAATAGTCTAAGTGAGCCTGATACATCGGGCTGCCACCTAACCTAACCTAACCTAACCTAACCTACGGCCGTATATACTTTTTACTATAGAAAATTTTGTGAAAATTGTATTAATATAGAAAATTTTGTTAAAACTTTATGCCTATAGACAATTGTCTTAAAATTTTATTTCTATAGAAAATTTTGTAAATTTTTATACCCTGCGCCACACTGTGGAACAGGGTATTATAAGTTAGTGCATATGTTTGTAACACCCAGAAGGAGACGAGATAGACACATGGTGTCATTTGCAATAATGCTCAGGGTGGGTCCCTGAGTCGATATAACCATGTCCGTCCGTCCGTCCGTCCGTCTGTCTGTGAACACATTTTTGTGATCAAAGTCTAGGTCGCAATTGAAGCCCAATCGCCTTAAAATTTGGCACATGTTGCTAATTTGGGTCAGAATAGAACCCTATTGAATTTGGAAGAAATCGGTTCAGATTTAGATATACCTCCCATATATATCTTTCGCCCGATATGCACTAATATGGACCCAGCAGCCAGAGTTTTATACCGATTTACTTGACATTTTGCACAAACATAACAATTAGTCGTATAGTCAAGTGTGCAAAATTTGATTGAAATCGGTTCAGATTTAGATATAGCTCCCATATATATCTTTCGCCCGATATGGACTTATATGGCCCCAGAAGCCAGATTTTTGGCCAAATTTGGTTGAAATTTTGCACTAAGAGTACAATTAGTAGTATAGTCAAATGTGCAAAATTTGATTGAAATCGGTTCAGATTTAGATATAGCTCCCATATATATCTTTCGTCCGATATGGACTAATATGGTCCTAAAAGCCAGAGTTTTGGCTCAATTTGGTTGAAATTTTGCACAGGTAGTAGATTTAGAATTGTAGCTATGCGTGCCAAATTTGGTTGAAATCGGTTCAGATTTATATATAGCTCCCATATATAGCTTTCGCTCGATTTACACTCATATGACCACAGAGGCCAATTTTTAAATCCGATTTAGTTGAAATTTTGCACAGGGAGTAGAATTAGCATTGTAGCTATGCGTGCCCAATTTGGTTGAAATCGGTTCAGATGTAGATATAGCTCCCATATATATGTTTTTCTGATTTAAACAAAAATGGTCAAAATACCAACATTTTCCTTGTAAAATCGCCACTGCTTAGTCGAAAAGTTGTAAAACTGACTCTAATTTTCCTAAGCTTCTAATACATATATATCGAGCGATAAATCATAAATAAACTTTTGCGAAGGTTCCTTAAAATTGTTTCAGATTTAAATATTTTCCCATATTATTTTACTAACATTGTGTTCCATTAGCCGACTTAAATTTTGAGTCAATAGATTTTGTAGAAGTCTATCAAATTCTGTTCAGATCGAGTGATATTTAAATGTATGTATTTGGAACAAACCTTTATATATAGCCCCCAAAACATTTGACGAATGTGATATGGTATCGAAAATTTAGATCCACAAAGTGGTGCAGGGTATAATATAGTCGGCCCCGCCCGACCTTAGACTTTCCTTACTTGTTTTACTCTCAATTTTTTCACCAACCTCATTCTCATTTAGAAATCCCATCATATCCAATGTTATTTTTTTTTGTAACTAGAGCGCCTACTGTTTCATCCATTGGATTGGTGGGTGGTGTTAGAATTTGTATGGCTTAGCGAGTGGCAGGGGAATCTAATTTTCATTTCGTTTGCAGCAAACGGTTGTCTAATGGAATTCATGCAACATCAAAACCGCATATAAAAGCAAATTGTTTTGAGCCTAAGCTGGATTTAGGTTTATAGTTAATAGCCGTCGATGGATGAATGAATGTGAGATGTAGTGTACAAGGCTTCGTATAGCTACATATGGCGCAAATTTACCAGACCAAATACATACATAGTATATCATGGTATAAATATGTAAGGATATATAAATGCCTGTAGAGATACAAATTTCCTAGAGCTGATTCGGTGGCCCCGACTTGTCTTCCTTGTACGCACTGGTATCTCGTGGTGTATGTGGTGTTATGTTTATTTGCGTGCTGTTATTCGTTGCCTATTGTTCCACCCCCAACCCCCCACCTATTTACACTGCCAATATTACTGTGTGCCTATGATGAGATGGGCCTTCCCTGAATTAAGTATTTCTGCCCCTCTGGCTAAAGGGATTTCATAGAGGTTGTGTGATTAACACCTCCATTTATGAGCTTTGTTTGCAAACTTTGGTTACGCCTCATTGTTATTGCTAATATTTGTTATTGTCTATTCGGGAATGATGCGAGCATTTGGGATGTGGAATAGCCATGGATGTAAAATCATATCACACAAATACAATATTATCATGAGACTGATAAGATGTGTAAATATGACTCGAACAAACTCTAATTGAAAATGGAGGCTCTCAATTCCCTTAGCCAAATTGTGATTATAAAGATGAAAGAGAATTTATTTATTATTAGTTGTAATTGTATTTATGCAATTAGTGTTACTATTATCGATGAAGAGAACTAGCCAGAGAGAGAGAGAGAGAGAGACTAAGTTCGACACAGTCAAAGCTAACATATCCACACCCCCGATTTGTGTAACAACGCTCTATTGTTATTGAAAATCTTTTCTTTTTCCAATAACGATTTAAATGTCATAGTAGTGAGTAGTACGAGAGTGGGTTGGTATAAAATAGAGTCACCTAGTACTGGGATGTAAGAGAAATCATATGCAATCCATATTCGATAAGATTGAAAAAGATCATTTGTATAGTAAATTTTTCACAAATTTACATTTTCTTTGCAATTTCCCAAAAATTCATTCCTATAGGAAATTTTTGAAAATTTAATTTCTGTGGAAAATTTTCATGATGAGGCCTTTTATTATATTTGTAAGCAATTTTATCAAAATTTTATTTCTATAAGAAATTTTCTAAAATTTTAATTTCTAAAGGAACTTTTTATAAAAATTTTGTTTATAAACTTTTTTGTTCTAAACTCCAATATTTTTTCGAAAAACTTCACTCTTCATTTTTATAAGAAAAATTTTAATTTTTATAAGAAATTTTCTACATATTTAATTTCTATAGGAACTTTTTATAAAAATTTTGTTTATATAAGAATTTTCTTCTAAATTCCAATATTTTTTTTAAAATTTAATTTTTAAGTAATTTTTATAAAAATATCATTGCTATAGGAAATTCTCTAAAAATATCATTGCTATACGAAATATTCTAAAAATTTAATTTCTCTAGGAAATTTTCCAAAAATTTCATGTCGATAGGAAATTTCCTAAAATTTTCATTCCTATAGAACATTTTTGAAAATTTTTTTAAAACCTTCCTTTCTATAGGAAATTTTTCACCACAAAATTTCATTGCTATAGAAAATTTTTTAAAAATATACATTTTTAGGCAATTTCAAAAATAGGAAATTTCATAAAAATGTTTTTTTTTTTATACCCTGCGCCACATTGTGGAACAGGGTATTATAAGTTAGTGCATATGTTTGCAACACCCAGAAGGAGACAAGATAGACACATGGTGTCTTTGGCAAAAATGCTCAGGGTGGGCTCCTGAGTCGATATAGCCGTGTCCGTCTGTCCGTGAACACATTTTTGTAATCAAAGTGTAGGTCGTAGTTTTAGTCCAATCGACTTAAAATTTGACACAAGTATGTGTTTTGGCTCAGAATAGACCCCTATTGATTTTGGAAGAAATCGGTTCAGATTTAGATATAGCTCCCATATATATATTTCGCCCGATTTACACTCATATGACCACAGTGTCCAATCTTTTACTCCGATTTAATTGAAATTTAGCACAGGGAGTAGAACTAGCATTATAGCTATGGGTACCAAATTTGCTTGATTGAAATCGGTTATGAGTTAGATATAGCTCCCATATACAGCTTTCGCCCGATTTACACTCATATGACCACAGAGGCCAATTTTTTGCTCCGATTTAGTTGAAATTTTGCACAGGGAGTAGAATTAGCATTGTAGCTATGCGTGCCAAATTTGGTTGAAATCGGTTCATATTTAGATATAGCTCCCATATATATGTTTTTCTGATTTCGACACAAATGGTCAAAATACCAACATTTTCCTTGTAAAATCGTCACTGCTTAGTCGAAAAGTTTTAAAAATGACTCTAATTTTCCTAAACTTCTAATACATATATATCGAGCGATAAATCAAAAATAAACTTTTACGAAGTTTCCTTAAAATTGCTTCAGATTTAAATATTTTTTACTAACATTGTGTTCCACCCTAGTGCATTAGCCGACTTAAATTTTGAGTCTATAGATTTTGAGTTATATTTAAATGTATGTATTTGGAACAAACCTTTATATATAGCCCCCAACACATTTGATGGATGTGATATGGTATCGAAAATTTAGATCTACAAAGTGGTGCAGGGTATAATATAGTCGGCCCCGCCCGACTTTAGACTTTCCGTACTTGTTTTTTTTTTTTGCAATTTCCCATAAATCTAATTCTATGGGAAATTTGTGAAAATTTCACTTCTATAGGAACTTCTTATGCTGAGGTTTTTTATTTTTTTTATTTTTTTGGGAAAATTTTATTAAAATTTAATTTTTGAAGGAAATTTTCTAAAAATTTAAATTCTATAGGAATGTTTCTAAACAGTTTCGCTTTTAAAGTAAGTTTTCAAAAAAATAAAAATGTTCCTATAAAAATTTCTTAGAAATTCGTTTGCTATAGAAAATTTCCTAGAAATTTCATTTCAATAGGAAATGTTCTAAAAATTTTATTTCTAAACGAAATTTTCTAAAAATTTTATTGCTAAAGGAAACATTTTAAAATTGTTCTCTTGGAATTTTTTAAAAATTTCATTGTTATGGAAAATTTGTATGCTGAGGATTTTTGTTTTAAGTTTTATTTTTATAGGAAATTTTACCTATGTGAAATTTTATTTAATTTCATTTTTGAAGGAAATTTTATGTAAATTTAATTTCTATAGGAATTTTTCTAAACATTTTATTTATATAGAAATTGTCTTCTAATTTGTTTTAGCTAATTAATTCATTTTTAATTAATTCCTTTTTAAAATAATTTTCTAACAATTTAATTTCTATTGCCAGTTTTCTAAAACTGTCATTTTTAGGCAGTTTCCAAAAAATAATTTCTATAGAAAATTTTTGAAAATTTCGTTTCTAAAAGAAATCTGTCAAAATTTAATTCCTATGTGAAACTTTGATGTTAAGTTTTTTTTGAAATTTTTTAAAATTTTCATTTTTGTAGCAAATTTTGCCTATGGAAAATTTTACCAAAAATGCTTTTTTAAAGGAGAATTTTTCAAAATTTATTTTTCATAAAAAAATGTAATTTTATTCCTATAGGAATATTTCTAAAAATGTAATTGATATAGGAATTTTCTTCTAAATATTAATATTTTTGCTAAAAATGCCATTTTTTAAGTTAAATTTTTAAAAATTTCATTTCTATAGGAAATTTTTGAAAATTTAATTTCTAAAAAAAATTAATTAAAATTTTATTTCATTGGGAAATTTTTCTGTCCGTCCGTCTGTTGAAATCACGCTAACTTCCAAACGAAACAAGCTATCGACTAGAAACTTTGCACAAGTAGTTGTTATTGACGTAGATTGGATGGTACGCAAATGGGCCATATCGGTTCACTTTTACGTATAGCCCCCATATAAATGGACCCCCAGAGTTGGCTTGCGGAGCCTCTAAGAGAAGCAAATTTTATCCGATCCGGCTGAAAATTGGTACATGGTGTTAGTATATATGGTCTCTAACAACCATGCAAAAATTTATCGATATCGGTCCAGATTTGATCTCCGGAGCCTCTAGGAGGAGCAAAATTCATCCGATCCGGTTGAAATTTGGTGCATTGCGCTTGTATATGGCCGATAACAACCATGCCAAAATTTGTCCGTATCGATCTTTCGTTATGTATAGCCCCCTTATAAACCGACCCCAATCACAGAAAAATCACGATTGTCACACAAGCCAAAAATAATCTACCAAAATTTTATTGCCTTAGAAAATTTAGTCAAATTTTTATATTTCTATAAAAAATTTTGTCAAAATTTTATTTCTATAGAAAATTTTTTCAAAATATAATTTCTATAGAAAATTATGTTAAAAATTTATTTCTATACAAAATTTTGTCAAAATTTTATTTCAATAGAAAATTTTGTCAGAACTTTATTTCTGTAGAAAATTTTGTCAAAATATTATTTCAATAGAAATTTATGAAGAAAATTATGTTAAAAATTTATTTCTACACCCTCAAAAAAAATCGCTTCTTTAACATATGTTCCAAACATATTTTGCAGGAAGCACATATATTATTGGATACTGCCGAAACATTAATATGTTTGTTTTATGTGAACATATTACATGTTTGGAAGCATTTTGAGCCCAAAAATATTATATGCTTGGAAGAAAATTTCCCAAAGATGATTGTGCTCATTCCCTAACATACTCGTAATTTTCACTTCCACGAAATATTTTAGTTCTTGCCACCTTTTTCTGTAATACAAATAATGTTTAAGAAATTATTCACTTTTATAAATTTTTTTAAATTTTAACTTTCGCTTGCACGGAGAATCGAACCGAGGTTTGTAAGCCAACACACTATCCACTGGGCTACGTAGCTGTTATAGTCACCAGTAGATAATTATCGTTATAAGTTACATTTATATAGCATAGTTTGCAGCGCCCACGAGCCCATTCAAACATAACATTATTTAACAGAAACATACATTTGTTTGCCACGTGGAGCAGTGGTTAGCATGTCTGCCTTGCATGCAAAGGGTCGTGGGTTCAATCCCTACTCCGACAGAACACTTTTTTTTTTTTAATTTACACATTTACATTTATACTATATTAAATTTTTATAATGAAACTTCGAAATGTGGGTTATTAAAGATTTATAGTCAGTAACAGTGCTTGATATAAATGAAATTGACTGATTTTTAGATAAAATATTATTTTTTTATTGCAAAAATAACAATTTTGTAACAAAAAATGTTGGAAGGAATTCAAAAACTCTAACAAAAGAACGTGGAGTCGAGTATAAACATACATAAGTAATTTTATAATATAAACATAAATTTATTTAGGCGTGAACAGTTTTTTATTGGCATTTAACACCATCGTTCTAAAATGCCTTTTATTTTTCTTTAATAATTCATTTTAAAGAAAATAAACTTTTTAAATTGTTTTAGCTGCGAAACCCGAACTTAACCCTCTAATGTCCCAATTTTTTTGCCAGCTGATTACATTTTCAATGTTAACGATACAAAAGCAAGAGAACTAAGCAAGAAAAATTTATACCGTAAAATTCAGGATATGCTGCAAAGCCTCTGGAATAGTTTCAAATAAGTTTTCATTTGATTTTGCCCATTTTTGTTGTCTTAAGGTGTGTTTTACTAAAATGAAGTAAAACACATTAGAGGGTTAATGTCCGCTTTTATATTTGAAGGTGTCCGTCAACCCCTCGTGGACTACTTATTAATAAGGAGGAACTAACCTTTGTTTTTATACATTTTACTGTGTAATTTTTCACTATTTCCCCCTTATTTCATTTTACTGTCCCAACTCTAAAAAGAGTATAGTGCCCTTTTTGTTATTTTTATGAAGACCACTGATTTCTTTTAACGAACCAAGAAAAAAATTTTGCCCATAATGCCAAAATGATAAACAAAACACATGTCCACACATACATAAAATGCTGCTCTCAAGGCGAAAACGTATGCTGTTTGTTTTTCAAATGTCTATTCTCTTGGTTCCGAATGTCTATTCTCTATATTCAAATTAAATAATATTTAGACTTAAGCATATCAAATTTTTGGCCTGATCATAAAACAGTTTTCCGAAACAACATACAAGCGGTTTCACAGAAATTGTTGCCTTTTGATTCTTTCGCTGTGTTATGTTGATATCTTTCGTCAACTCTCCCGGTTTCCATCTCTATTTCTTTCTCTATACTCTCTCTGTCGCTTTGAATAAAATATCACAATATATGTATGTTTAGTCGAAATTTTGTAAATTTATATATGTTTGCATTCACACATATGATTTTTATGAAACATTCATGCCCCAAACATAATATATTCTAACATATTAACATAGAGGTCCCAAACATTTAGTGTTAGTTTAGGAACATTACATGTTTGCAATTAAACATATTGTGTTTCAAAATTGTGCCCGAAACACATTTTGTTTATATCGGAACATATGAAAAACATATTTTTTTAACAGTGTATACAAAATTTTGTCAAAATTTTATTTCAATAGAAAATTTTGTCAGAACTTTATTTCTGTAGAAAATTTTGCCAAAATATTATTTCAATAGAAATTTATGAAGCACCTCTTAGTTGGAGAGGAATATTTGGATGGTACGAAAGATTCGGTCTGGCCGAACTTTTGTCAAAATATAATTTCTATAGAAAATTATGTTAAAAATTTATTTCTATACAAAATTTTGTCAAAATTTTATTTCAATAGAAAATTTTGTCAGAACTTTATTTCTGTAGAAAATTTTGTCAAAGTATTATTTCAATAGAAATTTATGAAACACCTCTTAGTTGGAGAGGAATATTTGGATGGTACATAAGATTCGGCCTGGCCGAACTTACGGCCGTATATACTTTTTTATACCCTCCATCATAGGATGGGGGTATATTAACTTTGTCATTCCGTTTGTAACACATCGAAATATTGCTCTAAGACCCCATAAAGTATATATATTCTGGGTCGTGGTGAAATTCTGAGTCGATCTAAGCATGTCCGTCCGTCCGTCCGTCCGTCCGTCTGTTGAAATCACGCTAACTTCCGAACGAAACAAGCTATCGACTTGAAACTTGGCACAAGTAGTTGTTATCGATGTAGGTCGGACGGTATTGAAAATGGGCCATATCGGTCCACTTTTACGTATAGCCCCCATATAAAGGGACCCTCAGATTTGGCTTGTGGAGCCTCTAACAGAAGCATATTTCATCCGATCCGGCTGAAATTTGGTATATGGTGTTGGTATATGGTCCCTAACAACCATGCAAAAATTGGTGCACATCGGTCCATAATTATATATAGCCCCCATATAAACCGATCCCCAGATTTGGCTGGTGGAGCCTCTAAGAGAAGCATATTTCATCCGATCCGGCTGAAATTTGGTACATTGTGTTGGTAGATGGTCTCTAACAATCATGCAAAAATTGGTCCACATCGGTCCATAATTATATATAGACCCCATATAAACCGATCTCCAGATTTGGTTTGCGAAGCCTCAAAGAGGAGCAAATTGCATCCGATCCGGCTGAAATTTGGTACATGGTATTGGTATATGGTCTCTAACAACCGTGCAAAAATTGATCCACATCGGTCCATAATTATATATAGCGCCCATATAAACCGATCCCCAGATTTTGGTTGCGGAGCCTCAAAGAGAAGCAAATTTCATCCGATCCGCCTGAAATTTGGTACATGATATTGGTATATGGTCTCTAACAACCATGCAAAAATTGGTCCACATCGGTTCATAATTATATATAGCCCCATATAAACCGATCCCCAGATTTGGCTTGCGAAGTGTCCAAGAGAGGCAAATTTCATCCAATCCGGTTGTAATTTGGAACATGGTGTTAGTATATGATCTTTAACAACCGTGCCAGAATTGGTCCATATCGGTCCATAATTATATATAGCCCCCATATAAAACATTCTCCGGAGCCTCTTGGAGGAGCAAAATTCATCCGATCCGGTTCAAATTAGGAACGTGGTGTTAGTATATGGTTGCTAACAACCATACCAAAATTGGTCCAATCACACAAAAATTGGTCCATATCGGTTCATAATCATGGTTGCCACTAGAGCCAAAAATAATCTACCAACATTTTATTTTTATAGAAATTTTATTTCTATAGAAAATTTTGTCAAAATTTTATTTCTATAGAACATTTTGTCAAAATTTTATTTCTAGAGAAAATTTTGTTAAAATTTTATTCGGTTCATAATAAAATTTTCATCATTTTCAAAATTTTATTTCTATAGAAAATTTTGTCAAAATTTTATTTCTATCGAAAATTTTGTTCAAATTTTATTCGGTTCATAATCATGGTTGCCACTCGGGCCAAAAATAATCTACCAAGATTTTATTTCTATAGAAAATTTTGTCAAAAGTTTATTTCTATAGAAAATTTTGTTAAAATTTTATTTCTGTAGAAATTTTTGTCAAAATTTTCTTTCTATAGAAAATTTTGTCAAAATTTTTGTTTCTACAGAAAATTGTGTGAAAATTTTATTTCTATAGAAAATTTTGTTAAAATTTTATTTCTGTAGAAAATTTTGTCAAAATTTTATGTCTACTTTGTCAAACTGAATTATATACATATTGGATCGATCTTTTTTGATTTAATATATACCACGTATGGACTTACATACAATTTAGAAGATGGTGTTAGGAGGTATTAAGATACCTTGCCATCGGCAAGCGTTACCGCAACTTAAGTAATTTGATTGTGGATGGCAGTGTTTAGATGAAGTTTCTACGCAATCCATGATGGAGGGTACATAAGCTTCGGCCTGGCCGAACTTACGGCCGTATATACTTGTTTTTAACTTTCATTTTTAAAAATAATTGGCTACAAATTTGATTCCTATAAGAAATTTCGTAAAAATGTCATTTAGGAAATTTGATAAAAATAACTATATTAGATTTTCTACCAATTTCATTTCTATAGAAAATTTCCCAAAAATAGGAAAGTTATCAAAATGTAATTTCTATAGGAAATTTTTTAATGCTGAATATTTTTTTTACAATTTGAATTATCTATATAAATTTAATTTTCTATATAAATTTAATTTTTTAAGGAAATTTTATGAAATGTAATATCTTCTAAAAACAAAATTTCTATAGATTTTTTTTCAAAAAATAGCTTATGTAGGAAATTTTGTCAAGTTTTATTTTTTTATAGAAAATTTTGCCAAATTTTCATTTTGATGGCAAATATTGTCAAAATCTTATATCTATTACAAGTTTTATCAAAATTTCAGTGCTATTTTAAATTTGTTCAAAATTTCATTTCTTTAGGAAATTCTGTCAAAATTTTATTTTTATAGTAAAATTTGGCAAAATTTGCATTCTATTGAAAATTTTGTTAAAATTTCATTTTTATCAAAATCTCTTTTCGTTAGGAAATTTTGTAAAAATATTGTTCAAACGGATAGTGTGATATTGTTCGCCCATAAAGATCACCCATTGATGGTGGATATAAACCCATTAATTGTTAAAATCACTCACATTTATCGAGAAAGGAAAACGAGAAAAGAAAAGGAGAAAGCACATACAGTTAAAAACTCTCTGACAACATTGCAGTCATTTAAAGAAATAACGGGATTTTTTTAACAAAAAAAAAAAATAGTTGTCCTTTTAATGCACATCAAGTAGAGAGGGTTTGGCAAAGTACCAATGAACGTTTTAGTTTTCTTTTTTCGCCAAGAACAACGCAAATGGTTTAAATTTTGGTCATGTTTCCCCCAAAACAGTTTCCACTAGCTATTCATCAACGGCAGCCATCACCAGTAACCACGTCAGTGGCACAAATGTCATCGCCATCAAAACCATCATGGTCATCACTATCATCACCAGCATGCCATTCTGGTGATGTTAGATGGAAAATGTTGTGAAATTTGTTACTGACGATAGAAAGAGACACATTTGAAATTCTTTATCGCCATGTTAATAATGACTGTGAGACGCAATGTGGTCGCGCGTACGAGAATTCAGCTGTGAGCATTTGGTGTTAATGACAAGTAATAAAAACTGTTGGCAAATGTCTTTTGTTCACTGGCTTGAAATATCTTCACTTTCACACTAACCCACACACAGAGAGGCCAATGTAGTTCTAAAGACATCAGTTGAATTTTACAGTAATATAACCTTTGCACTAAGACCATTTTCAGTTCAATAGTTTAACTTTTTATATCCTACTCGTGAAAAATTTCATACACTAATGATGATTTTGTTTCTGAAGAATACAAATATATATATACTCGAGTGTTGCCAATATGCCATCAAGCGAAACATCCAGCTGAGGTCACATCCTTTGAATTTGTAAATCAAGCAAAACTTTAATATTTTTCTCTTAAGTAATCCGTGGCGACTCTTTCATTATTTTCACGTGAATTACTATACTTTAAGACATCTATACTTCATGAAGTGTTCCCAACTTCTGAATGAATGAAATGACAATTAAATGGTATTTGTATTTATAGATCTGGGTCGTGGTGAAATTCTGAGTAGATCTAGCGATGACCGTCCCATCGTCCGTCCGATTTACACTCATTTGACCCGTCTGTTGACGGGACAAAGCTACAATTATTATACCCTGCGTCACACTGTGGAACAGGGCATTATAAGTTAGTACATATGTTTGCAACACCCAGAAGAAGACGAGATAGACACATGGTGTCTTTGGCAAAAATGCTCAGGGTGGGCTCCTGAGTCGATATAGCCATGTCCGTCTGTCCATGAACACATTTTTGTAATCAAAGTCTAGGTCGCAGTTTTAGTCCAATCGACTTCAAATTTGGCACAAGTATGTGTTTTGGCTCAGAATAGAACCCTATTGATTTTGGATAGAATAGAACCCTATTGATTTAGATATAGCTCCCATATATATCTTTTGCCCGATATGGACTAATACGGGCCCAGAAGCCAGAGTTTTACCCCAATTTGGTTGAAATTTTGCACTAGGAGTACAATTGGTAGTGTAGTCAAGTGTGCTGAATTTTGGTTGAAATCGGTTAAGATTTAGATATAGCTCCCATATATAGCTTTCGCCTGATTTACACTCATATGAAATGTTGCACAGGAAGTAAAATTAGCATTGTAGCTATACGTGCCAAATTTGGTTCAAATTGGTTCAGATTTAGATATAGCTCCCATATATAACTTTTGCCCGATATGGACTAATACGGTCCCAGAAGCCAGAGTTTTACCCCAATTTGGTTGAAATTTTGCACAGGGAATAGAATTAGCATTGTTGTTATGCGTGCCAATTTTGGTTGAAATCGGTTAAGATTTAGATATAGCTCCCATATATATCCTTTTTGATTTCGACAAAAATGGTCAAAATGCCAACATTTTCCTTGTAAAATCGACACTGCTTAGTCGAAAAGTTGTAAAAATGACTCTAGTTTTCCTAAAGTTCTAATACATATATATCGAGCGATATATATGTATTAAACTTTTGCGAAGTTTCCTTGAAATTGCTTCAGATTTAAATGTTTCCACCCTAGTGCATTAGCCGACTTAAATTTGGAGTCTATAGATTTTGTAGAAGTCTATCAAATTCTGTCCAAATCGACTGATATTTAAATGTATGTATTTGGACAAACCTTTATATATAGCCCCCAACACATTTGACGGATGTGATATGGTATCGAAAATTTAGATCTTTAGACTTTCCTTACTTGTTGGACTACAAGTATATACGGCCGTAAGTTCGGCCAGACCGAATCTTATGTACCCTCCACCATAGATTGCGTAGAAACTTCTTCTAAAGGCGGTCATCCACAATTAAATTACTTTGGTTTCGGCCTATGGCAAGGCATCTTAAAACTTCTTAAAATCATCTTCTAAATTGTAAGTTAGTCCATGCGGGTTATAACATATAGTAGAAACATGTATATACGGCCGTAAGTTCGGCCAGGCCGAATCTTATGTACCCTCCACCATGGATTGCATAGAAGCTTGTACTAAAGACTGTCATCCACAAAAGAATTACTTGGATTGCGGTAACACTTGCCGATGGCAAGGTATCTTAAAACTTCTTAACACCGTCTTCTCAATTGTAAGTTAGTCCACACGGGTTATAATTAAACAAAAAAAAAAACAAGTATATACGGCCGTAAGTTCGGCCAGGCCGAAGCTTATGTACCCTCCATCATGGATTGCGTAGAAACTTCTTCTAAACACTGCCATTCACAATCGAATTACTTAACTAACACCATCTTCTAAATTGTATGTAAGTCCATACGTGGTATATATTAAATCAAAAAAGATCGATCCAATACGTATATAATTCAATTTGACAAAGTAGACATACAATTTTGACAAAATTTTCTACAGAAATAAAATTTTAACAAAATTTTCTATAGAAATAAAATTTTCACAAAATTTTCTATAGAAATAAAAATTTTCACAAAATTTTCTATAGAAAGAAAATGTTGACAAACATTTCTATAGAAATAAAATTTTAACAAAATATTCTATAGAAATAAACTTTTGACAAAATATTCTATAGAAATAAAATCTTGGTAGATTATTTTTGGCTCGAGTGGCAACCATGATTATGAACCGAATAAAATTTCAACAAAATTTTCTATAGAAATAAAATTTTGACAAAATTTTCTATAGAAATAAAATTTTGACAATGATGAAAATTTTATTATGAACCAAATAAAATTTTAACAAAATTTTCTCTAGAAATAAAATTTTGACAAAATTTTCTACAGAAATAAAAATTTGAGAAAATTTTCTATCGAAATAAAATTTTGACAAAATTTTCTATAGAAATAAAATGTTGACAAAATTTTCTATAGAAATAAAATTTTGGTAGATTATTTTTGGCTCTAGTGGCAACCATGATTATGAACCGATATGGACCAATTTTTGTGTGATTGGACCAATTTTGGTATGGTTGTTAGCGACCATATACTAACACCACGTTCCTAATTTGAACCGGATCGGATGAATTTTGCTCCTCCAAGAGGCTCCGGAGGTCAAATCTGGAGAACGTTTTATATGGGCGCTATATATAATTATGGACCGATATGGACCAATTTTTGCACGGTTGTTAGATACCATATAACAATACCATGTACCACATTTCAGCCGGATCGGATGCAATTTGCTTCTCTTAGAGGCTCCACAAACCAAATCTGGGGATCGGTTTATATGGGGGCTATATATAATTAAGGACCGATATGGACCAATTTTTGCATGGTTGTTAGAGACCATATACCAACATCATGCACCAAATTTCAGCCGGATCGGATGAAATTTCTTCTTTTTGAAGCTCCGCAAGCCAAATCTTGGGATCGGTTTATATGGGGGCTAAATATAATTATGGACCGATGTGGACCAATTTTTGCATGGTTGTTAGAGAACATATACCAACACCATGTACCAAATTTCAGCCGGATCGGATGAAATTTGCTTCTCTTTTAGGCCCCGCAAGCCAAATCTGGGAATCGGTTTATATGGGGGCTATATATAATTATAGACCGATGTGGACCAATTTTTGCATGGTTATTAGAGACCATATACCAACACCATATACGAAATTTCAGACGGATCGGATGAAATATGCTTCTGTTAGAGGCTCCACAAGCCAAATCTGAGGGTCCCTTTATATGGGGGCTATACGTAAAAGTGGACCGATATGGCCCATTTTCAATATCATTCGACCTACGTCGATAACAACTACTTGTGCCAAGTTTGAAGTCGATATCTTGTTTCGTTCGGAAGTAAGCGTGATTTCAACAGACGGACGGACGGACGGACATGCTTAGATCGACTCAGAATTTCACCACGACCCAGAATATATATACTTTATGGGGTCTTAGAGCAATATTTCGATGTGTTACAAACGGAATGACAAAGTTAATATACCCCCATCCTATGATGGAGGGTATATAAAAGCCGAATAAAAAATTTTCTATAGAAATAAACTTTTGACAAAATTTTCTATAGCAATAAGATTTTGACAAAATTTTCTATAGAAATAAAATTTTGACAAAATGTTCTATAGAAATAAAATCTTAGCAAAATTTTTAATAGTAATAAAATTTTGACAAAATTTTCTATAGAAATAAAATGTTGGTAGATTTTTTTTTGGGATCGGCTATATATAACTATAGACCGATATGGACCAATTTTCGCATGGTTGTTAGCAGCCATATACTAGCGCAGTGTACCAAATTTCAACTGACTCGGATGAAATTTGCTCCTCCAAGTGGCTCCAAAACCAAATCTCGGATCGGTTTATAAGGGGGCTATATATAATTAAGTACCGATGTGGACCAATTTTTGCATAGTTGTTAGAGACCATATACCAACACCATGTACCAAATTTCAGCCGGATCGGATGTAATTTGCTTCTCTTTTAGGCCCCGCAAGCCAAATCTGGGAATCGGTTTATATGGGGCTATATATAATTCTGGACCTATGTGGACCAATTTCTGCATGGTTGTTAGAGACCATATACTAACACCATGTACCAAATTTCAGCCGGATCGGATGTAATTTGGTTCTCTTAGATACTCCGGAGTTCAAATCTGGGGATCGGTTTATATGGGGGCTATATATAATTATGGACCGATGTGGACCAATTTTTGCATGTGTGTAAAAGACCATATACTAACACCATGTACCAAATTTCAGCCGGATCGGATGTAATTTGGTTCTCTTAGATACTCCGGAGTTCAAATCTGGGGATCGGTTTATATGGGGGCTATATATAATTATGGACCGATGTGGACCAATTTTTGCATGGGTGTAACAGACCATATACTAACACCATTGAATTCAACCGGATCGGATGAATTTTGCTCCTCTAAGAGGCTCCAGTTTATATGGGGGCTATACGTAAAAGTAAGCATGGTTGTTAGAGACCATATACTAACTCCACGTACTAAGTATCAACTGGATCGGTTGAATTTTGCTCATTCAAGAGGCTCCGGAGGTCAAATCTGGGGATCGGTTTATATAAGGGATATATATATATATATAATTATGGACCGATAATGACCAATTCTGACATGGTGGTTTGAGACCATATACTAACACTACGTACCAATGAAATTTGATTCTCTAAGAGGCTCCGCAAGCCAAATCTGGGGGTCGTTTTATATGGGGGCTATACGTAAAAGTGGTTCAATATAGTCCATTTTCAATACCATCTAACCTACATCAATAACAACTACTTGTGCCAATTTTCAAGTCGATAGCTTGTGTCGTGTCAGCGTGGTTTCAACCGACGGACGGTCGGACATGCTTAGATCGACTCAGAATTTCACCACAACACAGAATGTATATACTTTATGGGGTCTTAGAGCAATATTTCGATGTGTTACAAAGTTAATATACCCCCCATCCTATGGTGGAGGGTATAAAAATTGCATTCCAAAATCGTGAATGGACGGTGACAAATTGGAACGGAAACGTTCCCAAAAAATCAAAACGGAATGTTGACGGTATCGTCCACAGGCGTTCACGATTTCATGAACGGAATTCGTTTTTCTTTGGTCATGAAAAATCTTAAAATGTATTTATTTATTTATTATTTAATTTATTATAATTACAAATTACAATAAACTTATTTGTACGGGCACTAACAACTAGAGGCTATCGGTCTAAAACTCTTAAAATAATCGTTAGACGTTGTGCTATAGGATGGGTGCTATATTACTTTGTCATTATATTTGTAACACATCGAAATATTGGACCGGGGCTGCTTTTATTCAGTGTAAAAGAAAGTACGTAAACAGAATAAAATTTCCATAGTTAAACTAACGCTAAATTTAATTTATTTTTATTGTAAAAAAATTATTTGTTAGTAGTTAAATTTTATTACTTTTTGCGAAATTTTCCACAGCCCATTGAAATTTTCGTTTTTTTAATTATGTCTCAAATATTTTATGAACTAAACGTGAGTATAAAGTTCGATGATGAACTAAAGCAAATGAAAATTTGCGTACGATTCCCAAAAATAGTAAGAATGATCTACTGTATGGTTAAAATGGTCATGATTTGGTGCCAATGATTTTCTTCTTAACTTTTAGTTAATATTTTCTTCTAAAGGGTGATAAGGTCAAAATTTGGTCAATATAAACTTGACGTATTTCTTTCAATTTTGCATTTAAAAAACCTGAACACCCCTCATTTTGAAGGTGTGTGTGTGTGTAGAATGTTGCTCCTAGTTTGATTTTGGAACTCACTCTTCAGTTGTCAAAATGCCGTCCAAGCAAGAAGAGCAGCGTATCAAAATTTTGCTCGCGCATCGCGAAAATCTGAGCTACTCGCATGCAAAGCTGGCAAAATCGCTAAAAGTTGCCAAATCAACCGTTACAAATGTAATTAAAGTGTTTGGGGAACGTTTGTCGACAGCCAGGAAGTCTGGATCGGGGGGAAATCGAAAACCGGAAGCCGCCGGGGGGAAATCGAAAACCGGAAGACCAAAAAAACTGCTAAGGACGAGCAGCAGTTCAAGGCAAACTGGCTTTCTGCGGCGAAGAAGCTGGACAAGGTGGCTGTACAAAATCTGATGCCAGGTGTCAAGCGTGAGGCCCGGCAATTCGGATTTGGAAAAGCGAAAGCCTAACCGAATATTTTTCCTGAATTTTATACTAATTGAACTTGAAAAAGAAATTTAATTTGATTTTACCGATTTACACGCGTTTTCCCTTGACCAAATTTTGATCGTATCACCCTTTATTAGAGGATGTAATTTCGTGAACTGTAGTTAAAAAGTACAACAGGGCATTAAGTTTTTCTGGTTTTAACAACGCTTTGGGGAAATCTCAAAATGTGTAGCAAAATGTAGTTCAATTTTCGTACGAGTTAGTTTATTCTTCCTATAAAACAGTTAACTTCTTCTTCGGTGTAATACGTACTTTATTTTACACTGAATAAAAAAACGTACTAACATACGTATACATATAAAACACAAATTTAAATGAGAATTGTGTATTAAATGTATCCTTATTTCAATTTTCAGCTTCTTTGGCTCAAAATCATTTCAAAAGTCATTAGTGTAAGGATTAAATCATCCCTTTTTCAGTGTAAACATTTGTATGCAATTTACGTAGAGCGTACATAAGATTCGGTTTGGCCGAAATTTTAAATTTATTTTGCCGGTATAGCCACTGTTTTAACTAATTTTAAGGAATCCTGTTTAAGAGAACGCCATTTCATATACTACACCAAACAGTTGATGCCTTCATCTTCTTCACATCTCTTCGAAATGACATTCTCCAAACGAACTCTATCTACAATGCATTCTCACTCTCTCCACTGTAGTCTTACAACTCCAAATATGTTCATACATATACTATCTACTACATATGGTTGATTTTACAGTGCTGCCTATTTGTGGCAGGATGTGTAAATGTGTGCGTGCGTATGTTGTTGGCGTGCAATGTAAAAGAATAAGCTTCAAGGATTATGCCTAAGTCTTACATTGTATCTTCGTAATGTACTATGTGTCTGTATTTGAGTTTAAGTTGGTTTTACTGATTTACTGTAAGATGATGATGTTGTTATTATTGACACTATAGTCTGATATTTTCCCCACCGCCAGATTCTTATTTGGCCTATAACCCTATAGTGTCTGCACATTATTGTTTGTCCTATCTCCTATAGGTTAAATCACATCCAACGAAGCGTTGGGGTGGGGGGCCTTATATGGGCCAAAGAAATACCTTATGATGGAACGATTTCTTCCGGTTCTGATTTGGATAAAATGATGTTGATGATGATGGATGATGATGCTGGCTTACAACTATGGCTTATGTTGTGGAATGTATTAAACATTTTCTGGCATCATCGCCACAATCATTTTTTTGTTTTTTCACAATGTAAAGAGACTCTTTCTATTGTCTTTATTGTGTGAACTTTTATGTTGAGGTCCATGTAATTACGATTATGGTTAGAGTAGAGTAAATTTTATGCACTGGTTATAGAATACACGGAAAGAAATATTGTTGAAGAGCTATTCATAAAAAGTAAAGACATTTTAATTGGGACAAGAAATTATAAATTACCTTAAATGGTAGCCTTGGTACGTAGGCTCGCTTTCTGATTCCACCTTGATCCTCTAAGGTATGTAGTCCGCCTTTTTATACCCGCCACCAAAGGATGGGGGGGTATATTAACTTTGTCATTCCGTTTGTAACACAACGAAATATTGCTCGAAGACCCCATAAAGTATATATATATTCTGGGTCGTGGTGAAATTCTGAGGCGATCTAAGCATGTCCGTCCGTCCGTCCGTCCGTCTGTTGAAATCACGCTAATTTCCGAATGAAATAAGCTATCGACTTGAAACTTGGCACAAGTAGTTGTTATTGATGTAGATCGGATGAAATGAAAATGGGCCATATCGGACCATTTTTACGTACAGCCCCCATATAAAACGACGCTCAGATTTGGCTTGCGGAGACTCTTGGAGGAGCAAAATTCATCCGATCTACATCGGTCCATAATTATATATAGCCCTCATATAAATCGATCCCCAGATTTGGCTTGCGGTGCCTCTAAGAGAAGCAAATTTTATCCGATCCGGTAGAAATTTTGTATATAGTACTAGTATATGATCTTTAACAAACGTGCAAAAATTGGTCCACATCGGTCCATAATTATATATAGACCCCATATAAACCGTTTCCCAGATTTGATCTCCGGAGCCTCTTGGAGAAGCAAAATTCATCCGATCTGGTTGAAATTTGGAAAGTGGTGTTAGTATATGGGCGCTAGTAACCATGCCATAGATATAGCCGATCCCCAATCACACAAAAATTGGTCCATATCGGTTGATAATCATGGCTGCCACTCGAGCCAAAAATAATCTACCAAATTTTTATTTCTATAGAAAATTTTGTCAAAATTTTATTTCTATAGAAAATTTTGTCAAAATGTTATTTCTATGGACAATTTTGTCAAAATTTTATTTCTATAGAAAATTTTGTCAACATTTTTGTTCTATAGAAAATTTTGTCAAAACTTTATTTCTATAAAAAATTTTATCAAAATTTTATTTCTATAGAAAATTTTGTCAAAATTTTATTTCTATAGAAAATTTTGTCAAAATTTTATTTCTATAGAAAATTTTGTCAAAATTTTATTTCTATAGAAAATTTGGTCAAACAATAACAACCATGCAGAAATTGGTCCATATCGGTCCATAATTACATATAGCCCCCATATAAACCGATTCCCCGATTTGGCTTGCGGAGCCTCTAAGAGAACCAAATTTCATCCGATCCGGCTGAAATTTAGTACATGGTGTTGGTATATGTTCCCTAATGACCGTGCAAAAATTGGTCCACGTCGGCCCATAATTATATATAGCCCCCATATAAATCGATCCCCAGATTTGACCTCCGGAGCCTCTTAGAGGAGCAAAAGTCATCCGATCCGACTTAAATTTGGTACGTGGTGTTAGTATATTGTCTTTAACAACCATGCCAAAATTGATCCATATCGGTCCATAATTATATATAGCCCCCATATAAGCCGATCCCCAGATTTGATCTCCGGAGGCCCTTGGAGGAGCAAATTTCATCCGATCCGGTTCAAAATTGCAACGTGGTGTTAGTATAAGGCCGCTAATAACCATGCCAAAATTGGTCCATATCGGTCTATAGTTATATATAGCCGATCCCCAATCACACAAAAATTGGTCCATATCGGTTCATAATCATGGTTGCCACTCGAGCCAAAAATAATCTACCAAATTTTACTTTTATAGAAAACATTGTCAAAATTTTATTTCTATATAAAATTTTGTCAAAATTTTATTTCTATGAAAAATTTTGTCAAAATTTTGTTTCTTTAGAAAATTTTGTCAAAATTTTATTTCTATAGAAAATTTTTTCCAAATTTTATTTGTATAGAAATTTTTTTTCCAAATTTTACATCTATAGAAAATGCTGTCAAATTTTTATTTCTATAGAAACTTTAAACTTAATTATATACGTATTTAATCGACCTTTTTATACCCTGCGCCACACTGTGGAACAGGGTATTATAAGTTAGTGCATGTGTTTGCAACACCCAGAAGGAGACGAGATAGACACATGGTGTCTTTGACAAAAATGCTTAGGGTGGGCTCCTGAGTCGATATAGCCATGTCCGTCTGTCCGTCTGTCCGTGAACACATTTTTGTAACCAAGGGATTAGGTAGTAATTTAAGCCCAATCGACTTCGAATTTGGCACAAGTATGTGTTTTGGGTCAAAATAGAACCCTATTGATTTTGGAAGAAATCGGTTCAGATTTAGATATAGCTCCCATATATATCTTTCGCCCGATATGCACTTATACGGCCCTAGAAGCCTGAGTATTACCCCAATTTGGTTGACATTTTGCACAGGGAGTAGAATTAGCATTGTAGCTATGCGTGCTAAATCGGTTCAGATTTAGATATAGCTCCCATATATAGCTTTCGCCCGATTTACACTCATATGACCACAGAGGCCAATTTTTTCCTCCGATTTAGTTGAAATTTTGCACAGGGAGTAGAATTAGCATTGTAGTTATGCGTGCCAAATTTGGTTGAAATCGGTTCAGATTTAGATATAGCTCCCATATATATGTTTTTCTGATTTCGTCAAAAATGGTCAAAATACCAATATTTTCCTTGTAAAGTCGCCACTTCTTAGTCGAAAAGTTGTAAAAATGACTCTAATTTTCCTAAACTTCTAATACATATATATCGAGTGATAAATCATAAATAAATTTTTGCGAAGTTTCCTTAAAATTGCTTCAGATTTAAATGTTTCGCATATTTATACCCTTCACCACTACTGTGGTACAGGGTATAATAAGTTTGTGCATTTGTATGTAACGCCAAGAAGGAGTAATCATAGACCAACCTTTTAGTATACGGATCGGCTTAGAATTAAATTCTGAGTCGATTTAGCGATGTCCGTCTGTCTGTCTGTCCGTCTGTCTGTCCGTCTGTCTGTCCGTCTGTCTGTCTGTCTGTTGATGTATTTTTGTGTGCAAAGTACAGCTCGCAGTTTTAGTCCGATTGTCCCAAAATTTGGTATAGTGTCCTGTTTCGGCTCAAAGACGATACCTATTGATTTTGGAAAAAATCGGTTCAGATTTAGATATAGCTGCCATATATATTTTTCACCGATCTGGTCCTAATTGGCGTGTATATCAACCGATCTTCCTCAAATTCCGTACATCCGAATATTTTATGACTCTAGAAAAGCTTGCAAAATATCAGCCAAATCGTTTCAGATTTAGATATATCTCCCATATATAGCTTTCGCCCGATTTACACTCATATGACCGTAGAGGCCAATTTTTAACTCCGATTTAGTTGAAATTTTGCACAGGGAGTAGAATTAGCATTGTAGCTATGCGTGCTAAATTTGGTTGAAATCGGTTCAGATTTAGATATATCTCCCATATATAGCTTTCGCCCGATTTACACTCATATGACCACAGAGGCCAATTTTTAACTCCGATTTAGTTGAAATTTTGCAGAGGGAGTAGAATTAGCATTGTAGCTATGCGTGCCAAATTTGGTTGACATCGGTTCAGATTTAGATTTAGTTCCCATATATATGTTTTTCTGATTTCGACAAAAATGGTCAAAATACCAACATTTTCCTTGTAAAATCGCCACTGCTTAGTCGAAAAGTTGTAAAAATGACTCTAATTTTCCTAAACTTCTAATACATATATATCGAGCGATAAATCATAAATAAACTTTTTTCGAAATTTCCTTAAAATTGCTTCAGATTTAAACGTTTCCCATATTTTTTTACTAACATTGTGTTCCACCCTAGTGCATTAGCCGACTTAAATTTTGAGTCTATAGATTTTGTAGAAGTCTATCAAATTCTTCCAGATCGAGTGATATTTAAATGTATGTAGTTGGGACAAACCTTTATATATAGCCCCCAACACATTTGACGGATGTGATATGGTATTGAAAATTTAGATCTACAAAGTGGTGCAGGGTATAATATAGTCGGCCCCGCCCGACTTTAGACTTTCCTTACTGGTTTTTTACTAACATTGTGTTCCACCCTAGTGCATTAGCCGACTTAAATTTTGAGTCTATAGATTTTGTAGAAGTCTATCAAATTCTTCCAGATCGAGTGATATTTAAATGTATGTATTTGGGACAAACCTTTATATATAGCCCCCAACACATTTGACGGATGTGATATGGTATTGAAAATTTAGATCTACAAAGTGGTGCAGGGTATAATATAGTCGGCCCCGCCCGACTTTAGACTTTCCTTACTGGTTTTTTTACTAACATTGTGTTCCATCCTAGTGCATTAGCAGACTTAAATTTTGAGTCTATAAATTTTGTAGAAGTCTATCAAATTCTGTCCAGATCGAGTGATACTTAAATGTATGTATTTGGGACAAACCTTTATATATAGCCCCCAACACAGTTGACGGATGTGATATGGTATCGAAAATTTAGATCTACAAAGTGGTGCAGGGTATAATATAGTCGGCCCCGCCCGACTTTAGACTTTCTTTACTTGTTTAGTTTAATATATACCACGTATGGACTATGTGGTATATATTACGGTGTTAGGAAGTTTTAAGATACCTTGCCATTGGCAAGTGTTACCGCAACCCAAGTAATTCCATTGTGGATGACAGTCTTCAGTAGAAGTTTCTACGCAATCCATGGTGGAGGGTACATAAGCTTCGGCCTGGCCGAACTTACGGCCGTATATACTTGTTTAGTTTAATATATACCCCGTATGGATTAACTTACAATTTAGATGACGGTGTTAGGAAGTTTTAAGATACCTTGCCATCGGCAAGTGTTACCGCAACCCAAGTAATTTGATTGTGGATGACAAGCTTCAGTAGAAGTTTCTACGCAATCCATGGTGGAGGGTACATAAGCTTCGGCCTGGCCGAACTTACGGCCGTATATACTTGGTTTTCTAACATATACAATATGGACTTGTCTTAAGATAGTTGGCCATCGGCAAGTGTTATCACACAACCCAAGCAATTCGATTGTGGATAACACAGTCTTTTGTACAACTTTATGCTATTACTTGTCGACTTGTAATTCATACTTGTCCTTTTTCTTAGTGTATTTCTACTCTAATCTCTAAATATTTGCCAGATTTAAGGTTTCATTTCATGTGGAAGATTTAGAGCTATTTTATGCTGATGAACATTGAGATTTCGTTGTAATGCAGATGTATCGTTAGTTCAAATGAGATGTTGAGTTTATGACTTTGCATTACATGAAGCTGTTGTGGCAGCAACGATTGCATCTATTTTACAACAACAGAGTTAATTTACTTTAATTCTCTAGGCAAAACATTAGGAATAATGCAAATAGTGTCTTGCGAAGAGAATGTGTTTGTGAATTATAGCTAATCTAAAGGGGCCATTTAGGGAATTGAATACAGACTTGGTATCATTGGCCCAAAACATATGATGTCTTAGGACCATTTAATGAAAATCATAATACACTAAAAAAACCATGCCCGGTTCCAAAGATTTGATCTTTACTTTAAAAATTTTGGTATGGAGTCCGAGCCAAAGAAGCGAAGAATACAGGTAAGAATACTTTTAAGAGACAATTCTCTTTTAAAATTTGGGTTATGTGTACTCTTCATATGCTATCAAAGTCCTTAAAAAAAAGGAGTTAACGACAACTTTATTTTCCAAATTAAGACTCGACTTCCAGTAGAAATTATGCTATGTTTCAGGTAAAAAAAAACTTCTTTAAAATAAAGTTTTGAAAAACATGTCCTATATTTGAACGATTTTTTGCTTTGTAGTTAAGATGCAAAAAGACAACCAATTTAAAGACAATTTCATTAAATTGAAAGAATTTTTCTGAATCATTAAAGTCAAGTTGACCTCAGCCCAAATATTTTTTCTTCCATATTATGATATCCATTTTTAAGTCAAATCACTTAATTATAAGGACAAAACGACTTCATTGAAAAGTTTATCGACTTTTGGACAAGGAAAAAACTTTATATTAGAGAAATGCGTCTTCTATGCTAAGCAAAATTTGCATTCGTATTTTAAAGACATTAAATCTTTGACCTCACGACAATATTTTTTTTCAGTATAGCTATCAGACTTGCCTTCCATATATTTCGGAATTGGGAAACATAGAAATAAAATTTTGACAAAGTTTCCTATAGAAATAAAATTTTGACAAAATTTACATAGAAATCAAAATTGTGACAAAATTTTCAATGGAAATAAAATCTTGAATACAACTTTTTATATAAATAAAATAAAATTCTACAGAAATAAAATTTTCCATAAAACTTTCTATAGCAATAAAATTTTGACAAGATATTCTATAGAAATAAAATTTTGCAACAATTTTCTATAGAAATAACATTTTGCAACAATTTTCGATAGAAATAAAATTTTGCCAAAAATTTTCTACATCAATACGATAGTCGCAAAAAATTTTGTACAAAACTAAAATTTGGAAATAATTTTGTATAAAAATGTTTGCCCATTGAGTATTATCAGATTCTGCTCGTTACAAAAATCAATATATTTTCTCCCATTTTAAATTCACTTCGGTATCTAAAGATTTCCGCATCCCCGTGTATGCCCGAACTATCAACCAATTATCAGAATAAATTCTGGTAGTTCACCAAACCCAAAGTGAACCACACTTGAATCTTCCCAAAAAAGGTTTATGATAGTTGGCTTTTGCCGAAATAAATCTTTATACTAACATTTCTCCTTTCCTTTGCCACCTTCAAATCATCGATTTGAGTGTAGTTGGCTGGGTTTATTTTGAGCGTGCTTCCTCTTACATCATTCGTTTTGTTTTATTATTGTTGATTTGTACTTCAATCATATTTGTTATTTTGATCTCAGCTTAAAAACCATTGCGTTGACTAAACTAAGAGTAGCTTAATCAACAGAGGAAAAGAATGTTTGTCAAATTTATTTTGAAAAAATTTTCCATAGAAATAAAATGTTGACACAATTTTTTATAGAAATGAAATTTTGAAAAAAATGTCTATAGAAATAAAATTTTGAAAAAAAAAATTCTATAGAAATAAAATTTTGACAAAATTTTCTATAAAATCAAAATTTCGACAAAATTTTGAAAAATTTTTCTATAGAAATAAAATCTCGACAAAATTTTCTATAGAAATAAAAATTTGACAATATTTTCTATAGAAAACAAAAATTTTCCATAGAAATAAAATGTTGACACAATTTTTTTATAGAAATGAAATTTTGAAAAAAATGTCTATAGAAATAAAATTTTGAAAAAAAAAATTCTATAGAAATAAAATTTTGACAAAATTTTCTATAAAATCAAAATTTCGACAAAATTTTGAAAAATTTTTCTATAGAAATAAAATCTCGACAAAATTTTCTATAGAAATAAAAATTTGACAATATTTTCTATAGAAAAAACAAGTAAGGAAAGTCTAAAGTCGGGCGGGGCCGACTATATTATACCCTGCACCACTTAGTAGATCTAAATTTCCGATACCATATCACATCCGTCAAATGTGTTGGGGGCTATATATAAAGGTTTGTCCCAAATACATACATTTAAATATCACTCGATCTGGAAGAATTTGATAGACTTCTACAAAATCTATAGACTCAAAAATTAAGTCGGCTAATGCACTAGGGTGGAACACAATGTTAGTAAAAAAATATGGGAAACGTTTAAATCTGAAGCAATTTTAAGGAAATTTCGAAAAAGTTTATTTATGATTTATCGCTCGATATATATGTATTAGAAGTTTAGGAAAATTAGAGTCATTTTTACAACTTTTCGACTAAGCAGTGGCGATTTTACAAGGAAAATGTTGGTATTTTGACCATTTTTGTCGAAATCAGAAAAACATATATATGGGAACTAAATCTAAATCTGAACCGATGTCAACCAAATTTGGCACGCATAGCTACAATGCTAATTCTACTCCCTCTGCAAAATTTCAACTAAATCGGAGTTAAAAATTGGCCTCTGTGGTCATATGAGTGTAAATCGGGCGAAAGCTATATATGGGAGCTATATCTCAATCTGAACCGATTTCAACCAAATTTGGCACGCATAGCTACAATGCTAATTATACTGCCTGTGCAAAATTTCAACTAAATCGGAGCAAAAAATTGGCCTCTGTGGTCATTTGAGTGTAAATCGGGCGAAAGCTATATACGGGAGCTATATCTAAATCTGAACCGATTTCAACGAAATTTGACACGCATAGCTATAATGCTAATTCTACTCCCTGTGCAAAATTTCAACTAAATCGGAGCAAAAAATTGGCCTCTGTGGGCAAATGAGTGTAAATCGGGCGAAAGCTATATATGGGAGCTATATCTAAATCTGAACCGATTTGGCTGATATTTTGCAAGCTTTTCGAGAGTCATAAAATATTCGGATGTACGGAATTTGAGGAAGATCGGTTGATATACACGCCAATTATGACCAGATCGGTGAAAAATATATATGGCAGCTATATCTAAATCTGAACCGATTTTTTCCAAAATCAATAGGGATCGTCTTTGAGCCGAAACAGGACTCTGTACCAAATTTTGGGACAATCGGACTAAAACTGCGAGCTGTACTTTGCACACAAAAATACATCAACAGACAGACAGACGGACAGACAGACAGACAGACAGACAGACAGACAGACAGACAGACAGACAGACAGACAGACGGACATCGCTAAATCAACTCAGAATTTAATTCTAAGACGATCGGTATACTAAACGATGGGTCTCAGACGTTTCCTTCTTGGCGTTACATACAAATGCACAAACTTATTATACCCTGTACCACAGTAGTGGTGAAGGGTATAAATATGGGAAACATTTAAATCTGAAGCAATTTTAAGGAAACTTCGCAAAAGTTTATTTATGATTTATCGCTCGATATATATGTACTAGAAGTTTAGGAAAATTAGAGTCATTTTTACAACTTTTCGACTACGCAGTGGCGATTTAACAAGGAACATGTTGGCATTTTGACCCTTTTTGTCGAAATCAGAAAAACATATATATATGGGAGCTATATCTAAATCTGAACCGATGTCAACCAAATTTGGCACGCATAGCTACAATGCTAATTCTACTCCCTGTGCAAAATTTCAACTAAATCGAAGTAAAAAATTGGCCTCTGTGGTCATATGAGTGTAAATCGGGCGAAAGCTATATATGGGAGCTATATATAAATCTGAACCGATTTCAATCAAATTAGGCACGCATAGCTACAATGCTAAATCTACTCCATGTGCAAAATTCCAACCAAATTGGGCCAAAACTCTGGCTATTAGAACCATATTAGTCCATATCGGGCGAAAGATATATATGGGAGCTATATCTAAATCTGAACCGATTTCAATCAAATTTTGCACACTTAACTGCACTACTAGTTGTACTCCGAGTGCAACATTTCAAACAAATTGGGCCAAAACTCTGGCTTCTAGGACCATATTAGTCCATATCGGGCGAAAGATCTATATGGGAGCTATATCCAAATCAGAATCGATTTCAACCAAATTTGACACGCATGGCTACAATGCTAAATCTACTCCCTGTGCAAAATTTCAACCAAATTGGGCCAAATCTCTGGCTTTTAGGACCATATTAGTCCATATCGGGCGAAAGATATATATGGGAGCTATATCTAAATCTGAACCGATTTCTTCCAAAATCAACAGGGTTCTATTCTGACCCAAAGTAGGAACATGTGCTAAATTTGAAGGGGATTGGACTTAAATTGCGACCTAGACTTTGATCACAAAAATGTGTTCACAGACAGACGGACGGACTGACAGACGGACATGGTTATATCGACTCAGGGACCCACCCTGAGCATTATTGCCAAAGACACCATGTGTCTATCTCGTCTCCTTCTGGGTGTTACAAATATATGTACTAACTTATAATACCCTGTTCCACAGTGTGGCGCATGGTATAAAAAATAGCAAAAAAAAATCTATAGAAATAAAATGTTGACAAAATTTTCTGTAGAAATAAAATGTTGAAAAAATTTTCTTTAGAAATAAAATTTTGCCAAAAATATTTTATAGTAATAAAATTTTGCAAAAATTTTCAATAGAAATAAGACTGACATAATTTTCTAAAAAAATAAAATTTTGACAAAATTTTCTACAGAATTAAAGTTTTGACATAAATTTCTATAGAAATAAAATTTTGACAAAATATTCTATGGGAATAAAAATTTTGACAAAATTTTCTAATTTTGTACAAATATTCTATAGAAATAAAATTTGGAAAAAAAATCTTTTTACGGAAATAAAATTTCGACAAATTTTCTATGAAAATACAATTTTCTACAGAAATAAAATTTTGACAAATTTTTCTATCGAAATAAAATTTTGACAAGATTTTCTATAGAAATAAAAATTTTACAATATTTTCTATGGAAAAAAGTTGCAAAAACATCTATAGAAATAAAATGTTGTTACAAACTTTCTATAGAAATAAAATGTTGACAAAATTTTCTATAGAAATACAAGGTTGAAAAATTTTTCTATAAAATTTTTACAAAATTTTCTATAAAAATAAAATTTTCAAAAATAATCTATAGAAATAAAATTTTGCCAAAAATGTTTTATAGTAATAAAATTTTCAAAATTTTTCAATAAAAATAAGAATGACATAATTTTTGAAAATTTTGTCAAAATTTTATTTCCATAGAAAATTTTGACATAATTTTCTACAAAAATGAAATTTTGATAAAATTTTTCTATAGAAATAAAATTTTGACAAGATTTTCTACAGAAATAAAAATTTGACAATATTTTCTATAGATATAAAATGTTGAAAAAATTTTCTATAGAAATAAAATGTTGAAAAAATTCTCTTTAGAAATAAAATTCGTTTTGTTTTGTTATTGTTGGTTGGAGGAGAAGAATGTTTGTCAAATATATTTGGGCAAAGCCCTATAGACTGCAAGATGATTGGATGACGCACGTTTCGGAATTACCACATTTCTCATCAGCATCCTCTACTTGCAAGTGTGGTTCATTGTTGGGAGCTGCCTAAATTTATTCTGATAATTGGTTGATAGTTTTGCTGCAAATAGAGGATGCTGATGAGGAATGTGATAATTCCGAAACGTGCGTCCATCCAACCATCTTGCAGTCTCTATTGGTTAAGCTTGTAGTTTAGTCAATACATGGTTTTAAGCTAAAATCAAAAAAACAACTAGAAATAAAATTTTCAAAAATATTCCAAATAAATAAAATTTTGCCAAAAATGTTTTATAGTTATAAAATTTTGCAAAATTTTCCAATAAAAATAAGAATGACATAATTTTTGAAAATTTTGTCAAAATTCTATTCCCATAGAAAATTTTGACATAATTTTCTACAAAAATGAAATTTTGACAAAATTTTCTACAGAATTAAAGTTTTGACATAAATTTCTATAGAAATTCAATTTTGACAAAGTATTCTATGGGAATAAAAATTTTGACAAAATATTCTAATTTTGTACAAATATACTATAGAAATAAAATTTTGTTAAAATTTTCGATAAAAATAAAATTTTGTGAAAATTTTTTATAGAAATAAAATTGTGACCAAATTTCCTATAGAAATAAAATTTCTACAAAAATTTCCCATAGAAATAAAATTTTTACAAAACTTTTTACGGAAATAAAATTTCGGCAAATTTTCTATGGAAATAAAATTTAGACAGAATTTTCTATAGGAATAACATTTTGCAAAAATTTTTCCAAAGAAATGAAAGTTTGAAAAATTTTTCTATAAGTATAAAATTTGGATAAAATTTTCTATAGAAATAAAATTTTTCAAACATTTTCTATGGAAATAAAATGTTGACAACATTTTCTATAAAAGTAAAATTTTGACAAAATAAGCAAAGAAAAAGCCTTCATCAGTATCTCTAGCTATCATCAACATGATAATGAAAACAAAATTATTGTTCATTACAAAATTTCTCGTTAGCCTTTTGTCATTGCTCTATCTTCCAATTACCTGATTAAAGGTTGTCGACCAAACTGACATGGCTTTGAATTTGGATGATTAATAAATTTCGAATGTTTATGGAAACGATGAAAAGCGTGAACGGGAAGAAATCATCAACACATTATTAAGTTTTTTTTTTGGGAGACCCAATGTCGAGGTATAAAATTCAAAGAGCCATTCAACCGGAAGCTAGGAGGGTGACATTTTATTTTTAAAAATTTCTAGGCGACAACGGTCTATGAAATGCTGCTGCTGTTTTTCTTGTTATCTAGTGACGTCAGTTGTGTCAAATATAATTCAAATGTATCGATCACCCAACGTTAAACTAACTCATGATAGAGCAGTAAAACTAGGGCGCCCTTGCACTTTTTCCCGTATTGTTATGCATGAGTACCGCCTCTATTTAGGGAAAGATGCAATAACAAACAGCCCATGGAATGGAAGCAGAAAAACTTTTGCTATCCCATGTTACCTTCCCTTTGTTTTGTCTTCTCTGTGTTTTTTTCCTCTCTTAGTTTTTATCAATTTACCGCAATGATTAATCATAAGGATAGTATTATGGCTTCTGTAGCGATTGTCCTTTTTTTGTGTTGTGAACTATCGAAAAATTTTTTTAAAGTAATTTCCGGGTGGTGACTTTGCTGTTTGTTTTTCCCATTTCTCGTTGGTTATTGTGTCCTATTAATTTTGTCTATGGATGATAGATTCGTTTGGTGTGATAAGTTATAAAAATAGTTTTGGGATAAAAAAAACATTGAGCTCATGTAGTTTGAGATGAGTGTGTATGTGTAATCGAATGCCAGGGGGCATTTTATGTTACGGTTCATAAAAGGACCCCCCGATCATAAAGGATATGCACAGAGCATAAACTCATAATAGAACAGTGGGAAGATAACGCTCGTACATACTTATGAATGCAAATAAATGTGTGAGAAATTTTCATAATCAGCACAGTGGGTTATACGATTTTATGCATTAAAATAAGACAGAGGGTTAACAATTCTAACCGAGCATTTTGACCAAAGACTAAGACTATGGATTTTGATTAATTGAGTAATACCCCATAAATATATGAGACATAATATTTCTATACCCTCCACCATAGGATGCGGGTATATTAACTTTGTCCTTCCGTTTGTAACCCATCGATATATTGCTCTAAGACCCCATAAAGTATATATTCTGGGTCGTGGTGAAATTCCGAGTCGATCTAAGCATGTCCGTCCATCTGTCCGTCTTTTGAAATCACGCTACCTTCCGAACAACCCAAGTTATCGACTTCAAGCTTGGCACAAGTAGTTGTTATTGATGTAGGTCGGATGGTATTGCAAATGGGCCATATCAGACCACTTTTACGATAGCCCCCATATAAACCGACCTCCAGACTTGGCTTGCGGAGCCTCTTGAAGGAGCAAAATTCATCCGATCCGGTTGAAATTTGGTACGTGGTGTAAGTATATGGTCTTTAATAACCATGCAAAAATCCACATCGGTTCATAATTATATATAGCCCCCATATAAACCGATCCCCAGATTTGGATTGCGGAGCCTCTAAGAGAAGCAAATTGCATCCGATCCGGCTGAAATTTGGTACATGGTGTTAGTATATGGTCTCTAACTACTATGAAAAAATTGGTCCACATCGGTCCACAATTACATATAGTCCCCCTAAAACCGATCCCCAGATTTGGTTTGCGGAGCCTCTAAGAGAAGCAAATTACATCCGATCCGGCTGAAATTTGGTACATGGTGTTAGTATATGGTCTCTAACAACCATGCAAAAATTGGTCAATATCAATCCATAATTATATATATAGCCCCCATATAAACCGATCCCCAGATTTAACCTCCGGAGCCTCTTGAAGGAGCAAAATACATCCGATCTGGTTGTAATTTGGTACGTGGTGTTAGTATATGGTCTCTAATAACCCTGCAAAAATTGGTTCATATCGGTTCATAATTATATATAGCCCCCATATAAACCGATCCCCAGGTTTGATCTCCGGAGCCTCTTGAAAGCGTCCAAAGAAATGCTCAAAAAATACGATCGCAGTGATTTGAAACACGGCTATGACACACTGTTGCCACTCGTGCCTAAAATAATCTACCAAAATTTAGAGAAAATGTTAATAAAATAACTACAAAAAAATTTTTTTTATTTTGTAAAATTTTATTTCTATAGAAAATTTTGTCAAAATTTTATAAATAAATTTTTTATAAATTTTATGTGGAAAAGTTCATTCGGCCGAACTGAAACATGTGTACAGTCTAGGCGTGTATAGATTTGTATCTGGCGTTTTCTTTTCAATGGTTATATTGGTCGAATTCCTTGATCTACTTTGTCCGTAAAGCTCGAAGAATAATTAATTGTAAAATATCGTGCATTTGTACGTTAATCGCCTGTTTTAGTATCAGGCTAACATTAAAAATAAAATTTTATTTCTATACAAAATTTTGTCAAAATTGTATTTTTATACCCACCACCATAGAATGGTGACGGGGGTATAATAAGTTTGTCATTCCGTTTGTAACACATCGAAATATCGATTTCCGACTATATAAAATATATATATATATATATATATATATATATATATATATATATATATATATATATATATATATATATATATATATATATATATATATATTCTTGATCAGGGAGAAATTCTAAGACGATATAACGATGTCCGTCCGTCTGTCTGTCTGTCTGTCTGTCTGTCTGTCTGTCTCGTCTGTTGTAATCACGCTACAATCTTCAATAATGAAGCAATCGTGCTGAAATTTTGCACGAACTTGTCTTTTGTCTGCAGGCAGGTCAAGTTCGAAGATGGGCTATATCGGTCCAGGTTTTGATATAGTCCCCATATAAACCGACCTCCCGATTTGGGGTCTTGGGCTTATAGAAATCGTAGTTTTTATCCAATTTGCCTGAAATTTGAAATCTAGAGGTATTTTATGATCATAAAGAGGTGTGCCAAAAATGGTGAGTATCGGTCCAGATTTTGGTATAGCCCCCATATAGACCGATCTCCCGATTTTACTTCTTGGGCTTATAGAAACCGCAGTTTTTATTCAATTTACCTGAAATTGGAAACCTAGAGGTATTGTAGGACCACAAATACGTGTGCCAAAAATTGTGAGTATCGGCCCATATGTTGGTATAGCCCCCATATCGACCGATCTCCCGATTTTACTTCTTGGGCTTATAGAAACCGCAGTTTTTATTCAATTTACCTGAAATTGTAAATATTCTGGTATTTTAGGCTCAAAAGAGGTGTATCGGATTAGGTTTTTATCGGTCTATTTGATAATGCCTCCATATAGACCGACTTCACTTCTTGAGGGTGCAGAAGGCGCACTGATCATGAAAATTGCTTGAAACTCAATGTAAAATTTCCAGATTTTACTTCTACAGATTTAAGATTTCAAATCAAGACATTATTTTATAATTTTCTTGCACACTTACAAGAGATGTTAATGATTCCTCTAAAACTCAAACAAAAATGGTTCTTATAAATCCAGAATCTGATATAGTCCTCATAGGTGAAATCTTAAAATTTATCTTCGGGAAGTGTCCTCAAGTCCCCAAGCCCTCCTGAAATTTCAAAGGAAACCCTAATATTTGGTTCATGGTGGTGGGTATTTAAGATTCGGCCCGGCCGAACTTAGTTTACTTGTTATAGAAAATTTTGTCAAATTTTCATTTCTATAGAATTTTTTTTAACATTTTATATCTATAGATAATTTTGTCAAAATTTTCTTTCAATAGAAAATTTTATTTCTCTACTATATTTCTATCGAAAATTATGTCGCAATTAAATTTCGAAGGAATTATCTGCCAAATTTTATTTTTATAAAAAATTTTGTCAAAATTTTATTTTTGTAGAAAATTTTTGTCAAAATTTTTTTCTATAGAATATTTGGTAAAAAAAATTTTATTTCTATAGAAAATTTTGTTAGAATTTTATTTCTATAGAAAATTTTGTCAAAATTTTATTTCTGTAGAAAATGTTGTTAAAATTGAATTTTTAAAGAAAATTTTGTCAAAATGTTATTTCTTTTTTTCACAATTTAATTTTTATAGAAAATTTTGTCAAAATTTTATTTCTATAGAAAATTGTGTAAAAATGTTATTTCTATAGAAAATTTTGTTAAAGTTTCATTTCGATAGAAAATTTTGTCAACATTTTATTTCTGTAGAAAATTTTGTCAAAATCTTATTTCTGTAGCAAATTCTGTCAAAATTTTATTTCTGTACGTTAGGTTAGGTTAAGTGGCAGCCCGATGTATCAGGTTCACTTAGACGATTCTGTCCATTGTGATACAACATTGGTGAACTTCTCTCTTATCACTGAGTGGTGCCCGATTCCTTTTATAGCCGAGTCCGAACGGCGTTCCAAATTGAACTGAAACCACTTAGAGAAGCTTTGAAACCATCAGAAATGTCACCAGCATTACTGAGGTGGGATAATCCACCGATGAAAAACTTTTTGGTTTTCGTTCGAAGCAGGAATCGTACCCATGACCTTGTGTATGCAAGGCGGGCATGCTAACCATTGCACCACGGTGGCTTTATTTCTGTAGAAAAATTTATTTCTATAAAAAATTTTATTTTTAAGAAAATTATGTCAAAATTTTATTTCTGTAGAAAACTTTGTCAAAATTGTATTTTTATAGAAAGTTTTGTCAAAATGATATTTCTTTTTTGTCACAATTTTATTTTTATAGAAAATTTTTCAAAATTTTATTTCAATAGAAAATTTTGTAAAAATGTTATATCTATAGAAAATTTTGTCAAAATTTTATTTCTATAGAAAATTTTGTCAAAATTTTATTTCTATAGAAAATTTTGTAAAAATTTTATTTCTATAGAAATTTTTGTCAAAATTTTATTTCTATAAAAAATTTTGTAGAAATTTTATTTCTATAGAAAATTTTGTCAAAATTTTATTTCATAGAAAATTTTGTAAAAATGTTATTTCTATAGAAAATTTTGTCAAAATTTTATTTCTATAAAAAAATTTATAGAAATTTTATTTTTATAGAAAATTTTGTCAAAATTTTATTTCTATAGAAAATTTTGTAAAAATGCTTTTTCTATAGAAAATTTGTTAAAGTTTCATTTCGATAGAAAATTTTACCAAAATTTTATTTCTATAGAAAATTTTGTCAAAATCTTATTTCTGTAGAAAATTCTGTCAAAATTTTATTTCTGTAGTAAATTTTATTTCTATAGAAAATCTTATTTTTAAAGAAAATTAAGTCAAAATGTTACTTCTATAAAAAATTTTGTCAAAATTTTATTTCTGTAGAAAATTTTATCACAATTTTATTTCTATAGAAAATTTTATCACAATTTTATTTCTGTAGAAAATTTTGTCAAAATTTTATTTCTGTGGAAAATTTTGTCACAATTTTATTTGTATAGAAAATTTTGTCAAAATGATATTTCTTTTTTGTCCCAATTTTATTTTTATAGAAAATTTTGTCAACATTTTATTTCTATAGAAAATTTTGTTAAAGTTTTATTTCGATAGAAAATATTGTCAAAATTTTATTTCTATAGAAAATTTTGTCAAAATTTTATTTCTATAGAAAATTTTGTCAAAATTTTTTTTCTATAGAATATTTTGTAAAAATTTTATTTCTATAGAAAATTTTATCACAATTTTATTTCTATAGAAAATCATGGCACAATTTTATTTCTGTAGAAAATTTTGTCAAAATTTTATTTTTATAGAAAATTTTGTCAAAATGATATTTCTTTTTTGTCACAATTTTATTTTTATAGAAAATTTTGTCAAAATTTTATTTCTATAGAAAATTTTGTCAAAATTTTATTTCATAGAAAAATTTGTAAAAATGTTATTTCTATAGAAAATTTTGTCAAAATTTTATTTCTATAAAAAAATTTTGTAGAAATTTTAATTTTATAGAAAATTTTGTCAAAATATTATTTTTATAGAAAATTTTGTAAAAATGCTATTTCTATGGAAAATTTGTTAAAGTTTCATTTCGATAGAAAATTTTGTCAAAATTTTATTTCTATAGAAAATTTTGTCAAAATCTTATTTCTGTAGAAAATTCTGTCAAAATTTTATTTCTATAAAAAATCTTATTTCTAAAGAAAATTATGTCAAAATTTTATTTTCATAGAATATTTTGTAAAAATTTTATTTCTATAGAAAATTTTATCACAATTTTATTTCTATAGAAAGTTTTATCACAATTTTACTTCTATAGAAAATTTTGTCAAAATTTTATTTCTGTGGAAAATTTTGTCCCAATTTTATTTTTATAGAAAATTTTGTCAAAATTTTATTTCTATAGAAAATTTTGTTAAAGTTTCATTTCGATAGAAAATATTGTCAACATTTTATTTCTATAGAAGATTTTGTCAAAATTTTGTTTCTATAGAAAATTTTGTCAAAATTTTATTTCTATAGAAAATTTTGTCAAAATTTTATTTGTATAGAAAATTTTGTCAAAATTTTATTTCTATAGAAAATTTTGTCTAATTTTTTTTCTATAGAAAATTTTGTCAAAATTTTATTTCTCTAGAAAATTTTGTCAAAATTTTATTTCTTTAGAATATTTTGTAAAAATTTTATTTCTATAGAAAATTTTATCACAATTTTATTTCTATAGAAAATTATGGCACAATTTTATTTCTGTAGAAAATTTTGTCAAAATTTTATTTTTATAGAAAATTTTAGCGAAACGATATTTCTTTTTTGTCACAATTTTATTTTTATAGAAAATTTTGTCAAAATTTTATTTCTATAGAAAATTTTGTAAACATTTTATTCTGTAGAAAATTTTATCACAATTTTATTTCGGTAGAAAATTTTGTCCAAATTGTATTTTTATAGAAAATTTTTGTCAAAATGATATTTCTTTTTCGTCACAATTTTATTTCTACAGAAATTTTGTCAACATTTTATTTCTATAGAAAATTTTATCACAATTTTATTTCTATAGAAAATTATGGCACAATTTTATTTCTGTAGAAAATTTTGTCAAAATTTTATTTTTATAGAAAATATGGTCGAGGTGATATTTCTTTTTTGTTACAATCTTATTTCTAAAGAAAATTATGTCAGAATGTTATTTCTATAAAAAATTTTGTCAAAATTTTATTTCTGTAGAAAATTTTATCACAATTTTATTTCTGTAGAAAATTTTGTCCAAATTGCATTTTTATAGAAAATTTTGTTAAAATGATATTTTCTTTTTTGTCACAATTTTATTTCTATAGAAATTTTGTCAAAATTTTATTTCTATAGAAAATTTTGTAAAAATGTTATTTCTATAGAAAATGTTGTCAAAATTTTATTTCTATACGAAATTTAGTAGAAATTTTATTTCTATAGAAAATTTAGTAGAAATTTTATTTCTATAGAAAATTTTGTCAACATAGATCAAAATAGGCTATAGCTCATGGGGAATATGTTGAAAATCAATAAAGCGTTTTTCGATAATTAATATTTGTTTTATTCTCTAGTCCCGAAATATAAAAGTAAGCCTCGTATATGTAACATAAGTCTATCAGCTGGAGTCATAGAAGAACCCAGTCTAAGTTAATTCCATCAAATATATTTGCTAACATACATCTCCCAGAAGTTGGCTATTAAAAATTTTAAAAAATCCACTGTGCTACCATTAGTTGTACATATGCCACATATGGGAATATTTCTACTGTTTAGGGCTCTATTTACGTCTGTTGGTTTTTTTATGGATATGTGTGAAGTTGATAGTTCGTTTTTTCTGGAATATTTCTTTAACTAAATGGCGACAGCTTGGAAGAACATGGTAGTGATGGCTATGGAATGGAATGATGGTAGCAGTTAGGGTTCTTTTTTCAAATTTAATATTTTTTTTATAACAACCAATGACAATACCCTATACCCTATCAAAATGAAAATATCACTAGGATATTTTATCACATTATTGCCCAAAACTATCACATATAGAGTTAGTTTATGTTTTAAACCATCAATGTTAAATAAATGAAGCCTTTCACTTGCCCAAGTTGAATTTACACCCCATTTTTCTGACTAAACAGCTAAGCATACCCTCCAGAGAATTTTTTGTAAGGGGTTAGTTAAATGGATTTAATTATGGTATTATAATGATATTTAAGTATCGTGTTTTACCGAAATCAATAACGTTTGGAAGGTGAAGTACACCAAGGCACGACAACAAAAATGGTAACCCTTATGGTAGCCCTACCCATTTGTATTCGTTAATAATGATAAGATCACATTAAAAGATGTCATAAATTATATGTGGGCTTATAACTTAGTTGTAAATATTTTCTTCAAAATATTTCCTATAAACCAAGGTTTTAATATTATTAAATTACCCATAATTCAATAGCTCCTTAATTACAGAAACATTGGGTGTATGCTAGTTATTCCTGACTAAATACATTACTTTTTTTAACTCCCCAATGTAGGCTTTATGCTTTCTAATTATATTTACTTTCTCATATACAGTCGCATTTACATTATCTTAGAAAAATCACAGAATCTGTCCACAAAATTTTTATACCCTCCACCAGGGGATGGGGGGGTATATTAACTTTGTCATTCCGTTTGTAACACATCGAAATATTGCTCTAAGACCCCATAAAGTATATATATTCTGGGTCGTGGTGAAATTCTGAGTCGATCTAAGCATGTCCATCCGTCCGTCGGTCTGTTGGAATCGCGCTAACTTCCCAACGAAACAAGCTATCGACTTGAAACTTGGCACAAATAGTTTTTATTGATGTAGGTCGGATAGTATTGAAAATGGGCCATATCGGACCACTTTTACGTATAGCCCCCATATAAACCGACTCTCAGATTTGGCTTGCGGTACCTCTTGGAGGAGCAAAATTCATCCGATCCAGTTGAAATTTGGTACATGGTGTTTGTTCATGGTCTCTCACAACCCTACACAAATTGGTCCAAATCGGTCCATAATTATATATAGCCCCCATATCAACCGATCCCCAGCCTCTAAGAGAAGCAAATTTCATCCGATCCGGTTGAAATTTGGAACGTGGTGTTAGTATATGGCCGCTAATAACCATACCAAAAGTGGTCCATATCGGTCTATAGTTATATATAGCCGATCCCCAATCACACACATATTGGTCCATATCGATTCATAATCATGGTTGCCACCCGAGCCAAAAATAGTCTACCCAAATTTTATTTCTATACAACATTTGGTCAAAATTTTATTTCAATAGAAAATTTTTTCAAAATTTTTGTTCTATAGAAAAGTTTGTCAAAACTTTTGTTCTATAGAAAATGTTGTCGAAATTTTATTTCAATAGAAAAATTTTTCAAAATTTTTGTTCTATAGAAAATTTTGTCAAAATTTTATTTCTATAGAAAATTTTGTCATAATTTTATTTCTATAGAAAATTTTGTCAAAATTTTATTTCTATAAAAAACTTTGTCAAAATTTTATTTTTATAGAAAATTTTGTAAAAATTTTATTTCTATAGAAAATGTTGTCCAAATTTTACTTTTATAGAAAATCTTGTCAAAATTTTATTTCTTTAGAAATTTTTGTCAAAATTTTATTTCTATAAAAAATTTTGTCAAACATAATTATATACGTATTTAATCGGCCTTTTTCAAGTTTAATTTTAGAAGACGGTGTTAGGAAGTTTTACGATACTTTGCCATCGGCAAGTGTTACCGCAACTCAGTAATTCGATTGTGGATGACAGTCTTCAGTAGAAATTTCTACGCAATCCATAGTGGTGGGTACATACACGCAGAGAAGGAATATGATCATCTCAAACATGTTTCAAGAGCAAAATGTTATTTTTGTATGGTGACCATGTAACATGTTTATCACTAAAATGTTATTTTCTCGTCAAATATAACCTGCTTGCCGAAATCAGATACATGATTTCCGAGAAAATAACATGGTTGCGAAAACCATGTTACATGGTCACCACCCAAAAATAACATTTTGCTCTTAAAACATGTTTGAGGTGATCATATTCCTTCTCTGGGTGTAAGCTTCGGCCTGGCCGAACTTACGGCCGTATATACTTGTTCTATAGAAAATTTTATCAAAATTTGATTTCTATAGAAAATTTTCTCAAACTTTTATTTCTGTAGAAAATTTTGTCAAAATTTTATTTCTATGGAAAAGTTTGTCAAAATTTTATTTCTATAGAAAATTTTATCAACATTTTTTTCTATAGGAAATTTTTTAAAAATTTTATTTCTATAGAAAATTTTGCCACAAAGTTGGCCAAAATTTTATTTCTATAGAAAACTTTGTCAAAACTTTATTTATATAGAAAATTTTGTCGAAATTTTATTTCTATAGAAAATTTTGTCAAAATTTTACTTCTATAGAAAATTTGGTCGAAATTTTATTTCTATAGAACATTTTCTCAAAATTTAGTTCTATAGAAATTTTTTTATATTTTGTATCTAAAGAAAATTTTGTCAAAATTTTAGTTTTATAGAAAACTTTGTCGAAATTATATTTTTGTAGAAAATTTTTTCAAAATTCTATTTGTATAGAAAATGTTGTCAAAATTTTATTTCTATAGCAACTTTTAACAAAATTTTATTTCTATAGAAAATGGTGTCAAAAATTGTTTCTATAGAAAATTTTGTCAAAATTTGATTTCTATTGAAAATTTTGTCAAAATTTGATTTCTATAGAAAATTTTGTCAAAATTTGATTTCTAAAGAAAATTTTGTCAAAATTTTATTTCTATAAAAATTTTGTCAAAATGTTATTTATATAGAAAATTTTGTCGAAATTTTATTTCTATAGAAAATTTTGTCAAAATTTTATTTCTTTAGCAAATTTTGCCAAACTTTTTGTTTCTATAGATAATTTTGTCAAAATTTTATTTCCATAGAAAATTTTGTCAAAATTTTATTTCTTTCGAAGATTTTGCCAAAATTTTATTTCAATAGAAAATGTAGTCAAAATTTTATTTCTATAGAAAATTTTGTCAAAATTTTATTTCTATAGAAAATTTTGTCAAAATTTTATTTATATAGAAAATTTTGTCGAAATTTTATTTCTATAGAAAATTTTCTCAAAATTTTATTTCTAAAGAAAATTGTCTCAAATGGTATTTCTATGGAAAATGTCTCAAAATTTTATTTCTATAGAAAATGTCTCAAAATTTTATTTCTGTAAAATATTTTGTCATAATTTTATTTCTATAGAAAATTTTGTCAAAATTTTAGTTCTATAGGAAATGTTGTCACAGTTTTATTTTTATAGAAAATTTTGTCAAAAATTTTATTTCGTTGTTGTTTGATAGTTGACCTTTAAACTATTAATTATATTTGTTTAGTTCGGCTTGAGGTCATATGAATAAAAACAGATGTTGTTATTTTTGTGAGTTGTATTTTTAATTAAAATTATCCAATATTTCGAAACATCATCGATGTTGTAAATTTACTCGTTTGCGAATAAGTTCATTGTTCTTTACTTCTAAAAAAATTTCCCTGAAGACGAACATCGGAGATGTTTCGAAATATTGGATAATTTTTAATAAAAATACAACTCAACAAAAACAACAACAACTGTTTTTATATATGACCTCAAGCCGAACTAAACAAATATAATTAAAATTTTATTTCGATAGAAAAGTTTGTCAAAATTTTACTGCTATAGAAAATTTTGTCGAAATTTTATTTCTATAGAACATTTTCTCAAAATTTAGTTCTATAGAAAATTTTTTCATATTTGGTATCTAAAGAAAATGTTGTCAAAATTTTATTTTTATAGAAAACTTTGTCAAAATTATATTTTTGTAGAAAATTTTGTCAAAATTCTATTTCTATAGAAAATGTTGTCAAAATTTTATTTTTATAGAAAACTTTGTCAAAATTATATTTCTATAGAAAATTGTGTCAAAATTTTTTTCTATAGAAAATTTTGTCAAAATTTTATTTCTATAGCAACTTTTAACAAAATTTTATTTCTATAGAAAATTGTGTAAAAAAATTTTTCTTTCGAAAATTTTGTCAAAATTTAATTTCTATTGAAAATTTTGTCAAAATTTGATTTCTATAGAAAATTTTGCCAAATTTGATTTCTCTAGAAAATTTTGTCAAAATTTTATTTCTATAGAAAATTTTGTCAAAATTTTATTTCTCTAGAAAATTTTGTCAAAATTTTATTTCTATAGAAAATTTTGTCAAAATTTTATTTCTTTAGCAAATTTTGCCAAACTTTTTGTTTCTCTAGACAATTTTGTCAAAATTTCATTTCTATAGATAATTTTGTGAAAATTTTATTTCCATAGAAAATTTTGTCAAAATTTTATTTCTTTCGAAGATTTTGCCAAAATTTTATTTCAATAGAAAATGTAGTCAAAATTTTACTTCTATAGAAAATTTTATCAATATTTTAAATGTATAGAATACTTTGTCAAATTTTATTTCTATAGAAAATTATGTCAAAATTTTATTTCTTTAGAAGATTTTGCCAATCTTTTATTTCGTTTCATTTGGAAATTAACGGACGGACAGCTGCGCGGATGGTCTGACATTGGTAGATAGACGTTCACCACGACTCAGAATATATACACTTTATGGGGTCTGAAACTAATATTTCGATGTGTTACACAGGTTATTAGACCCGCCATTATATAATGAAGGGTATAAACATTAAAGCAATTCACCAAAGCTTAAAAAATTATTTTCTTGATAATAATTTTACCCCAAAATATCCCCTACCATATGTATCAAAATATATATATATATATATTATTAATGTATAAGATATGTTTTTCATCCGCATGACTTTGTTCCTACATTTATAAAAAATCTGCGAATAATTTTCATTGTCTTTACTACAAAGCGAAACTCGAAGGTATTTCCATGAAAATCCTTTGGAATAATAAGTCCATCAAAATGAAATTTTTGTTTATATTCATAGCCCACAAACCCACTAAGAAGGAATCTTCAAAACGCCCGAAAATGAAAATCCTAATGAAATTTTCCACATATTCATTCATATGTGTGTATGTTTTTCTCTTTTCGAAAACAAAAAGAGTATTAAAACATCCAATTTTTGTCGTTTAAAACAAACATGAGACCAAAGGCATTGAAAACAGTGGCCCATTTCAAAAGATTGTTTTGTTTTCTGTTTTGTTTCTTTCACAACTTAAGAAATCATTGGCATGTCAAAATTTTCACATTTGATATTCCTGTGATAATCCTGCCGCTAAAATAACAAAAATTCATGAAAACAAAACAAAAAAAAATATCCTTCAATGAAAAACATCATCATTGTTTTAATACAAAGTAAGAAGGCCCATGTCTTACATGTGCAAATACTCCATATTTTCTTCGGTTTTTGTTGATGATACCCAGCGAGATCTTTTGCATGGGGATTTGGACGTGTGCGTTTGTTTCTTCTTTCCGAGGTATCCTTTGTTTCTTTTTGTAATGGGATAATGATAACATTGTGGGTTTTTTTTTGATATTTTGTTACATTTGTAATTGGCTTTATTGTTAGTCCTTAGTATTTCTAGCCACATATTATGGGATGGGAAGGACAAAAAGATTTAAGTACAAACATGAATAATGTCAGTTGAAATAATAAATCCTTTTCGCACCTTTTTCTTAGAATACCCACATGGAAATAACACTAAAAAAACAAACATTTGAAGGATCGACTGTAAATGTAAATCATACCAAAGCGTATCCCCATAGGTGGAAAAGGACAATGGAAATAAAATTTTAAGAACATTTTTTTCGCAAAAAAAATTAGAATATTTTCTATAGAAATACAAGTTTGACAAAATTTTAAGTAAAAATAAAAATTTGAAAAAATTGTCCATAAAAATAAAATTTTTACAAACTTTTTTACAGAAATAAAATTTTCACAAAATTTTCTATAGAAATAAAATTTTGACAAAAATTTCTATAGAAATACAATTTTGACAAAATTTTCTATAGAAATACAATTTTGACAAAATTTTCTATAGAAATAAAATTTTGACAAAATTTTCTATAGAAATACAATTTTGACAAAATTTTCTATAGAAATAAAATTTTGACAAAGTTTTCTATAGGAATACAATTTTGACAGAATTTTCTATAGAAATACAATTTTGACAAAATTTTCTATAGACATAAAATTTTGACAAAATTTACTATAGAAATAAAATTTTGACAAAATTTTCTATAGAAATAAAATTTTGACAAAATTTACTATAGAAATAAAATTTTGACAAAATTTTCTATAGAAATAAAATTTTGACAAAATTTTCTAAAGAAATAAAATTTTGCAAAAATTGTCTATAGAAATAAAATTTTAAGAAAATTTTCTTAGAAATAAAATTTTGAGAAAATTTTCTATAGAAATAATTTTTGAGAAAATTTTCTATAGAAATAAAATTTTAAGAAAATTTACTATAGGAATAAAATGTTGAGAAATTTTTTATATAGAAATAAAATTTTGACAAAATTATAGAAAATAGAATAGAAATCAAATTTTTACAAAATTTTCTATAGAAATAAAATTGTGAACAATATTTCCATGCAATAAAGTTTTGAGAGCATTTTTTATAGAAATAAAATTTTGAGAACATTTTCTTAGAAATAAAAATTTGAGAAATTTTTCTATAGAAATAAAATTTTGAGAAAATATTCCTAAAAATACAATTTTGGAAAAATTTTCTTGAGAAAATTGTTTATAAATTTTGACAATATTTTCTATAGAAATATTATTTTGACAAAATTTTCTATAGAAATAAAATTTTGACAAAATTTTCTATAGAAATAAAATGTTTACAAATGTTTCTACAAAAATAGAATGTTGATAGAACTTTTCTATAGAAATAACATTTTGAAAAAATTTTCTATACACACAAAAAAAATTTTTCTGCTTCAATCACGAAATTAATTGATCCAATTAATTTTTTAATTGAAATGTCTTCAATCACAGAAATGATAGTATCAATTAAAAAATTAATTGAAGGTCAATTAAAAAATTAATTGATCCAATTAAAAAATTAATTGATACTATTAATTTTTGTGATTGATTTTTGTTTCAATTAAAAAATTTGTTGATTCAATTAAATTTTTAATTGAATATTTTTTAAAACTCAATTAAAATTTTAATTGGAAATTTTTTCGTGAAATTTTTTTCTGTGTAGAAATAAAAATTTGACAAAATTTGCTATATAAATAAATTTGAAATTGAACCCAAGAACATTTGAATGCAAGACGGGCATGCAAACTATTGCACCACGATGCCATGAATTTGTCCCTAATAGTATTCAAGTTTTTTGTGTTTCAAGATGCAAGACTTTTACATTTTTAAATAATTGATTTTATAATAGTCAAGTTTTGTTATTTTTTTTTTTTTTTCAGTGCATGAGTTCATCGTGCAGACACAAATCCAATTTTCTCCCTTCGACAAAGCCATATCTTTTGCATTCATTCATGCAATTTTTTTTTTTCTTTCATCACAGATCACTGTCGGTTTTAATAATCCTACAAATATTTTCTTTACCATTGGAATTCGGCTTCAAAGGCCATTTGTTCTTTGTGTGAATAATACTCTGTGTGTATGTGTGCGTGTACATTCGTCTTCTTCAGAGACCTACATTTTTTTTAAATGCCTCCACATCTGTGGCTTTTGTGGCCATATCATCCAGTATTAAAGTCAGGGATGTTACTTCATTTTATTTATTGACTTGTTGTGCCATAGGTGTTTTCCCCATTTGCTTCTTCTGTTGGTGGAATTATGGTTAACAGGATTATGTCAACATTCATAAACAGAAAGAGGGAATGAGAAAAACATTCACCGAATGTAAGACAATTTCCATTACAAATCCTGGGAGATATAAGCTTAGACTTTTTATTTTAAAAGAAAAACTCTCATCTAAGAGTGGGAGAAGAAAAGTAGAGCCATCAAAACAAATCAATGTGAAAAATATTCAATTATTAATTTTAAAATAATTCAATAAGAAAAATAATGATTGATAAAATTAATCACGTTTTTTTTCAGCTCACCATAATAATGTGAGGCATATTAGCTTTCTCATTCGGTTTATAAGCCATTGAAATATGGGTCTAAACTCCGTATCGTTTCATGACTAAATATTAGCGCTATATAAACCGATCAATAATTAAAGAGGTTTATATAGGCCACAACTGATTATATTTTTTTATATTTGCAACGCTGAGTTGCAATCAATATGGTTCTATTTTGACCCACAATATGTACCTGTGCACAAATTTGAAGTCGATTGGACTAAAATTGCGACCTAGACTTTGATCACAAAAATGTGTTTACAGACAGACGGACGGACATGGCTATATCGACTCAGAGGCACGGCTGCCACCCAAATCAAAAATAATCTGGCAAATTTGAAGATTGTCAAAATTTTATTTCTATAGAAAATTTTGTTAAAATTTTATTTCTATAGAAAATTTTGTTAAAATTTTATTTCTATAGAAAATTTAGTTAAAATTTTATTTCTATAGAAAATTTTGTCAACCATTTATTTCTATAGAAAATTTTGTCAAAATTTGATTTCTATGAAAATTTTGTCAAAATGTTATTTCTATAGAAAATTTTGTCAAAATTTTGTTTCTATAGACAATTTTGTCAAAATTTTATTTCTATAGAAAATTTTGTCAACATTTTATTTCTATAGAAAATTTTGTTAAAATTGAATTTCTATAGAGAAATTTTGTCAAAATTTTGTTTCTATAGAAAATGTCAAAATTTTATTTCTATAGAAAATTTTGCTAAAATTCTATGTTTATGGAAAATTTTGTCGAAATCCTATTTCTATAGAAATTTTTGTCAAAATTTTATTATGTTACTATAGAAAATTTAGTCAACTTTTATTTCTATAGAAATTTTTTTTTAAATTGAATTTCTATAGAGAAATTTTGTCAAAATTTTATTTCTATAGAAAATTTTGTCAACATTTTATTTCTATAGAAAATTTTGTTAAAATTCTATAGAGGAATTTTGTCAAAATTTTCTATAGAGAATTTTGTCAAAATGTTCTATTGAGACTTTTGTCAAAATTTTCTACAGAGAATTTTGTCAAAATTTTATTTCTATAGAAAATTTTGTCAAACGTTTATTTCTATAGAAAATTTTTGTCAAAATTTTATTCCTATAGAAATTTTTTTTAAAATTGAATTTCTATAGAGAAATTTTGTCACAATTTTATTTCTATAGAAAATTTTGTCAACATTTTATATCTATAGTACATTTTGTCAAAATTGTATTTCTATAGAAAATTTAGTCAACATTTTATTCTTATAGAAAATTTTGTTAAAATTCTATAGAGAAATTTTGTCAAAATTTTCTATTGAGAATTTTGTCAAAATTTTCTATAAGGAATTTTGTCAACATTTTATATCTATGGAAAATTTTGTCGAAATGTTATTTCTATAGAAGATTTTGTCAAAATTTTATTTCTATAGAAAATTTTGTCAAAAATTTATTTCTATGGAAAATTTTGTCGAAATATTATTTCTATAGAAAATTTTTTCAAATTTTATTTCTATAGAAAATTTTGTCACAATTTTATTTCTATAGAAAATTTTGTCAAACGTGTATTTCTGTAGAAAATTTTGTCAAAATTTTATTTCTAGAGAAAATTTTGTAAAAATTTTAATTTTATAGAAAAATGTTGTCAAAAGTTTATTTTTATAGAAAAATGTTGTCAAAATTTTATTTCTATAAACATTTTGTCAAAATGTTATTTCTATAAAAATTTTGTCAAAATTTTATTTCTATAAACATTTTGTCAAAATGTTATTTCTATAAAAATTTTGTCAAATTTTTATTTCTATAAAAATTTTGTCAAAATGTTATTTCTATAAAAATGTTGTCAAAATTTTATTTCTATAAAAATTTTGTCAAAATGTTGTTTCTATGGAAAATTTTGTTAAAATTATATGTTTATGGAAAATTTTGTCAAAATGTTATTTCTATAAAAATTTTGTCAAAATTTTATTTCTATAGAAAATTTTGTTCAAATTTTATTTCTATAGAAATTTTGTCAAATTAAATCTTTGACCTCACGGCAACAGTTTTTTTTGTCAGTGTACACAAAAGAATTAGCGAATCTACAGCCTCAGGTAAAGTTCCAGTTCTTAGCGGTTATTATAGAATATATCTTTTTATTATTATCAAATATTTTAAATAATTCATAGTTTTTCTTATTGAATAGAGAATAGAATCTTAGAATATTTTTTCTTGTTCTTCATGGCTTTAGATAATTTGCATTGCAATTGAATTCCGGGTCAATGTCAGCAAATGGATATCTGGTTAGATCACCTATTCACATAGACGGATGGAGAACAAATTACCAGTGGCTGTAGGAAAATTGAGATAGGAGAAAGAATTTACAATCAATTCAGTGGACGAGTATTTGCATAGCGAATTTGCTTTGACTTACACGACATTAACATGATGGGGATCTGGCCAGACTGGAGCTGGTTTATGAACTAGACTGGCTTTGGCAGCAGCATGATTGGCCACAGCAGCAGCTGCAGCGGCGGCATCGGCGGCAGCCTTAGCTTGGGCATTAACAGCATCAACATGAGCTTGAACCGTTTCGGAGGCTTTGGCAACTTGGGCGTGAACAGCAGCTGTCTCGTGGAGGACAGCTTGGGCGGCCTTGGCAACTTGAGAGTTTACAGCATCGGCTTGAACAGTGGCAACGACGGCAGCATCACGGGCATCCTGGGCGTTGGCGGCGGCTTGGGCTTTTGCTACGGCGGCAGCTTTAGCTGCGGCAGCAGCTGCAGCTCTAGCTTGAGCATTAACGGCACCAACTTGAGCCGTTAGACTTCCTGAAGCCTTTTCCAATTGAGCTCTTAGGTTTGCAGTTTCCTCTTGGACTGTTTCACCAGCCAAAGCAGTTTGAGCATTCACAGCATCAGCTTGGGCACTAACTTCAGCCGCAACTTTTTCAGCTTCATGGGCATTTTGAGAAGCTTTCGAATTGGCCACAACAGCAGCATTGTTTGCAGCATCAGCTACCGACTTGGCATGAGCATTAACGGCCTCTACATGAGCTTGAACGGCATGAGCAGCTTTGGCCACTTGAGCGCTTACTGCATCGGCCTGTTCTCTAACCACAGCGGATGTTTTGGCAGCTTGAACATTGACGGCATGTGCTTGAGCTTGGGCAGCTTCAGCAGCAACCAGGGCAGCTTTTGCTTTTGCATGGACCACAGCCTCCACATGAGGATCATGGTGTGGGTACACTACATAATGAGCACCGGGAGCTAATCCAAGAGGTACCACACTAGCTTCTAATGCTACCGCCCACAAGGCCAATAGAAAAACCTACAAAGAGGAAACAACAACAAAAATAAATAATTTTCTATTCAGATGAGTTTCAAGGAATTTTAATGCAATGCAATCGATCTATCTTAGACCAAGTTCATGAAAATTGCGGCTTCTATTCTGTGGAAAAAAAATCATGAGATCGGTTTTTATGGAGCTTATATCAGAATATCGACAGATGTCAACCAAATTTCGGATCCCTTTATAACAAGCGATTTTGGATATTAGATAAATTTCATAAAAATTAGGATTCTAGGTACATAGAACCTATGGCGCTTAAAAGCTAAAATCTCGAGATCGGTCTATGTGTTCAACAGATCTTTGGTACGTTTTTTTTAGGCTTAGACATACAACTCTAGCCAAATCTGTCTACAACTTCGCATTCGATATCCAATTTGTCACAGCGGACTGAATAGTCTACATGAGCCTGGAAAAAGTGGGCTGCCACTTAAACCTAACTATAGTATTTCGGTCTGATCAAGACTTCAGACTTTGTAGGGGGTGAGACCAAATTTTCTAAAGATCCACGTTATTTTTTGTTGACTTAAAAATTTAATGCCTAATTTAAATTTTTGAAGCAAACACGGTGAACCCAATGGACAACCCAGATAGACTCACTAACCGTAAATTCAATGGGACCAACGGTTCGCCATGGAAGAGCACATTTTATCCGATCCGGTCGAAATTTGGTTCGCTATGTTAGTACACTGAAAAAACAGTGAACCCACCAGGAAGAAAAGTTTCGGTTAATTGTAGAAAATTTTGAATATTTGTAGAAAATTTTAACTAAACAGTATTACAAACGTTGGCATCACGCCGATGCCATAAAAATAAGTAAATATTTTTCGACAAATTCAAGAAAATTTATTAGACATAACTAAGATTTTTCACTTGTTAAAGATAATTTTGTAGTTTGAAGGAAAAACTTGGAGTTCAAAATTGCAAGAATGTCTTTAGTGATATACGAAGTTCATGATGAACACATTTTTGGTAAAATTTACAAATTTAAAGAAATTCTGAACTATTTTGTGGAAGACACGAATTTAGTTAATCTTTATGCCTCATTTGAGTATATTTTTTTCCTCGGTTTTAGTTAATCTAACTAACGTACACAAAAAATTATTAGAGTAAAGGAAACTTTCTCCAAACATAATACTTCCATGAACTAAAATAAAGTTAAATTGGCTTTAGTGAAATAGAGAATTCACTTTTTTTGAGTGTATATGCACTCTAACCAGAGTACGTGTAGCAAGATTTTTTCTACTGTCAAAAAGTTTTTTAATGTCGAAAACGTCATGTACCTGTATAAAAAGTAGAAAACGTAGTAAATGTCAAAAATATATACAGGATCCCTATATAAAATTTCAAACTATTTTTATACCCTCCACCATAGGATGGGGGTATATTAACTTTGTCATTCCGTTTGTAACACATCGAAATATTGCTCTAAGACCCCATAAAGTATGTATATTCTGGGTCGTGGTGAAATTCTGAGTCGATCTGAGCATGTCCGTCCGTCCGTCTCTTGAAATCACGCTAACTTCCGAACGAAACAAGCTATCGACTTGAAACTTGGCACAAGTAGTTGTTATCGATGTAGGTCGGATGGTGTTGAAAATGGGCCATATCGGTCCACTTTTACGTATAGCCCCCACATAAAGGGACCCTCAGATTTGGCTTGTGGAGCCTCTAACAGAAGCATATTTCATCCGATCCAGCTGCAATTTGGTACATGGTGTTGGTATATGGTCTCTAACAACCATGCAAAAATTGGTCCACATCGGTCCATAATTATATATAGCCCCCATATAAACCGATCCCCAGATTTGGCTTGCGGAGCCTAAAAGAGAAGCAAATTTCATCCGATCCGGCTGAAATTTGGTGCATGGTGTTGGTATATGGTCTCTAACAACCATGCAAAAATTGGTTCACATTGGTCCATAATTATATATAGCCCCCATATAAACCGATCCCCAGATTTGGCTTGCGGAGCCTCTAACAGAAGCATATTTCATCCGATCCGGCTGAAATTTGGTATATGGTGTTGGTATATGGTCTCTAACAACCATGCAAAAATTGGTCCACATCGGTCCATAATTATATATAGCCCCCATATAAACCGATCCCCAGATTTGGCTTGCGGAGCCTCAAAGAGAAGCAAATTTCATCCGATCCGGCTGAAATTTAGTACATGATGTTGGTATATGGTCTCTAACAACCATGCAAAAATTGGTCCACATCGGTCCATAATTATATATAGACCCCATATAAACCGATCTCCAGATTTGGCTTGCGAAGCCTCAAAGAGAAGCAAATTGCATCCGATCCGCTTGAAATTTACCACGTGGTGTTAGTAAAGGGTGATTCTTTTGAGGTTAGGATTTTCATGCATTAGTATTTGACAGATCACGTGGGATTTCAGACATGGTGTCAAAGAGAAAGATGCTCAGTATGCTTTGACATTTCATCATGAATAGACGAACGATCTGCCACAACGTCGAATTTTCAGTGAATGGGCCCTAGAAAAGTTGGCAGAAAATCCGCTTTTTTATCGACAAATTTTGTTCAGCGATGAGGCTCATTTCTGGTTGAATGGCTACGTAAATAAGCAAAATTGCCGCATTTGGAGTGAAGAGCAACCAGAAGCCGTTCAAGAACTGCCCATGCATCCCGAAAAATGCACTGTTTGGTGTGGTTTGTACGCTGGGTGAATCATTGGACCGTATTTTTTCAAAGACGCAACGTTACGGTGAATGGCGATCGCTATCGTTCGATGCTAACAAACTTTTTGTTGCCAAAAATGGAAGAACTGAACTTGGTTGACATGTGGTTTCAACAAGATGGCGCTACATGCCACACAGCTCGCGATTCTATGGCCATTTTGAGGGAAAACTTCGGAGAACAATTCATCTCAAGAAATGGACCGGTAAGTTGGCCACCAAGATCATGCGATTTGACGCCTTTAGACTATTTTTTGTGGGGCTACGTCAAGTCTAAAGTCTACAGAAATAATCCAGCAACTATTCCAGCTTTGGAAGACAACATTTCCGAAGAAATTCGGGCTATTCCGGCCGAAATGCTCGAAAAAGTTGCCCAAAATTGGACTTTCCGAATGGACCACCTAAGACGCAGCCGCGGTCAACATTTAAATGAAATTATCTTCAAAAAGTAATTGTCATGGACCAATCTAACGTTTCAAATAAAGAACCGATGAGATTTTGCAAATTTTATGCGTTTTTTTTTAAAAAAAAGTTATCAAGCTCTTAACAAATCACCCTTTATAAGGCCGCTAATAGCCATGCCAAAATTGGTCCATATCGGTCTATAGTTATATAGCCGATCCCCAATCAAACAAAAATTGGTCCATATCGGTTCATATTCATGGTTGCCACTCGAGCCAAAAATAATCTACCAAAATTTTATTTTTATAGAAAACATTGTCAAAATGTTATTTCTATAGGAAATTTTTTTTTACATTTTATTTCTATAGAATTTTTTTTCCAAATTTTACTTCTATAGAAAATGTTGTCAAAAATTTATTTCTATAGAAACTTAAAAGTTAATTACATACGTATTTAATCGGCCTTTTTTGGTTTAATATATATACTACGTATGGACTACCTTGTAATTTAGAAGACGGTGTTAGGAAGTTGTAAGATACCTTGCCATCGGCAAGTGTTACCGCAACCCAAGTAATTCGATTGTGGATGACAGTCTTCAGTAGAAGTTTTTACGCAATCCATGGTGGAGGGTACATAAGCTTCGGCCTGGCCGAACTTACGGCCGTATATACTTGTTATACCCTGCTCCACACTGTGGAACAGGGTATTATAAGTTATTGCATATGTTTGCAACATCCAGAAGAGACGAGATAGACACATGGTGTCTTTGGCAAAAATGCTCAGGGTGGGCTCTTGAGTCGATATAGCGATGTCCGTCTGTCCGTCTGTCTGTGAACACATTTTTGTAATCAAAGTCTAGGTCGCAGTTTTAGTCCAATCGACTTCAAATTTGGCACAAGTATGTGTTTTGGCTCAGAATAGATCCCTATTGATTTTGGAAGAAATCGGTTCAGATTTAGATATAGCTCCCATATATATATATTTCCCTCGATATGGACTTATATGGCCCCAGAAGCCAGAGTTTTACCCTAATTAGCTTAAAATTTTGCACAAGAAGAACAATTAGTACTATAGTCAAGTGTGCCAAATTTTATTGAAATCGGTTCAGATTTAGATATAGCTCCCATATATATCTTTCGCCCGATATGGACTAATGCGGTCCCAGAAGCCAGAGTTTTACCCCAATTTGGTTGAAATTGCGCACAGGGAGTAGAACTAGCATTGTTGCTATGCGTGCCAAATTTGGTTGATATCGGTTCAGATTTAGATATAGCTCCCATATATAGCTTTCGCCCGATTTACACTCAAATGACCACAGAGGCCATTTTTTCACTCCGATTTTGTTGAAAGTTTGCACAGGGAGTAGAATTAGCATTGTTGCTATGCGTGCCAAATTTGGTTGAAATCAGTTCAGATTTAGATATAGCTCCCATATATATGTTTTTCAGATTTCGACAAAAATGGTCAAAATACCAAAATTTTCCTTGTAAAATCGCCACTGCTTAGTCGAAAAGTTGTAAAAATGACTCTAATTTTCCTAAACTTCTAATACATATATATCGAGCGATAAATCATAAATAAATTTTTCCGAAGTTTCCTTAAAATTGCTTGAGATTTAAATGTTTCGCATATTTTTTTTTACTAAAATTGTGTTCCATCCTAGTGCATTAGCAGACTTAAATTTTGAGTCTTTAGATTTTGTAAAAGTCTATCAAATTCTGTCCAAATCAAGTGATATTTAAATGTATGTATTTGGGACAAACATTTATATATAGCCCCCAACATATTTGACGGATGTGATATGTTATCGAAAATTTAGATCTACAAAGTGGTGCAGGGTATAATATAGTCTGCCCCGCCCGACTTTAGACTTTCCTTACTTGTTTTTAATATGTTAGTTGGAAAAATATCAACAATGTAAGGAAGTGATGACCGTAACTGAGTCTTGCTTCTCTTCAAACGAAGTACAGTGAAAACTCTCAAACTTGAACACTGTCAAAAATGGGACCCGTTTCGTTAGGCGTTTGCTATAATATCACATTAAAATTAACCTCTCATAAGTGGAGACCTCTCAAAAATGAACATAATTTAGGCGACCTTGGGTGTCCACGTTTGAAAGGTTTCACTGTAACTCAAAAACCGAATCATCCAACATTTGGTAAATGTATACACGGCTATCTCTAAGGCACTTTTATTTTTAAATTTCATTATTTGTTTAATTTAATTTAAATTCAAATTACATTTTTATTTTCAATAACAGTCAGAGAATGTATTTCTTTTATTCCTTACCACAGATTTGTTCATATTAATTTACTAAAAATTTATATCACTTTCTTGTTTGTCTTAAATTAACTTGGCCAAGCGTTTTCAAGCAATTAAATATCCGTAACACTTAAAGTTCTGCTTTGTACTTCGAGATCAATTAGACTGCTAACACTTAAGGCCCTAAGTATGCAATTTATAGCAGCCATTTGCCGGTAATACCACAATTCTGCCAACTGCATTGGTTGGTAGATGACAAAAGATGCCGGTATTGGCAGATTATGTCTTTGTCTAATTGTCTTTGTCCAATCAATATTCCAATAAATGAATGTGGTCCAAAACACCCAGACACTCTGGATTGGAGCCATGTGTTGGCTACAGGGTAGATACAAAGGCAAGTTGTTGTAAAACTTAAATAAATTATATTAATTACACAATGTAACAGGCAATATTTTTAAAATGTCAACCCGGATGTGATTATTCGTTAGAGGTGGTCAACAGTAGAATTCTTTGTGCTATATGTATCGTAATAGCCGTAATAATTGCAGGGGCACACTGTCGATCCAATAGAAATCAATTCAAAAGGGTTATTGACCTTAATTATCAATTATTTCTATACATGAAAGGATAATTCCAATGGCTTTTGTAGAAATTCAGATTTTTCTTCAATAAATTTGATACTTATAACGGCTTTCTTTCCTCTTCTGGACAATTGTGAATGTAATTAAAATGAAATTGAATTTATTTGTACATATTTATACGAGCTTATGTTTTGTATTCGCTTCTTTTTATAATTTTATCACAACAAAAATTTATTGGAAACAATTTAAAATCAAATAAAATTTTTCACATGCATTGATCATTTCGTTTAATTGTAACCGTTAAATTCTGTGTCACAGTGTTTTCTAGAATGATCATAACAAGTTCTCTTGCAGACACACAAAAAGGTGGATACAAAAAAACTTTTACAGCGCATAAAAGTAATTTACTTTCCAAAGTCTATCCAAGTGATGTCGTCATTGGCGTTTCTATCTATGGAACATTTCTATTCGTAACAAAGTAGCATATCTTAAATTGTTATATTACAACATACACTAAAAAAAGTTTACTTAGATTCAAAGATTTTGAACTTCCCTTAATGAAGGAAAGATGTGATTTCTTTAATATAAAGATAGTTTTTAGGGACCTATGTAGCCTTAAATCTACGATCTAAAAAATTAAAATTAGGAAACAAATCTCATTTATGGAATTTTTATTCTCTTTTTTTGCGATATAATAATAAATCAATTCACGTACAAACAAATGCCAATTTAAAAACTCAAATTACAACGGAGTACAACTAAGTAAAAAATGTTTTCTAAACCCTTAAATGTGCACAGCATCTTTTAAGATACAATCGGAAAAAAATTTTTTACGTCTTAAAATTTTAATCGAATTCTATGAAATCTAGTTTGTTGTATTTAATGCATCATAACGCTGGTTGCGACGCGGCAAGCAAACGTAAACTCAATGGTGTCTATACACCCTCACAAAAAATTGCTTCTGTAACATATACTCCCAAACATATTTTGCTTCAAGCGTATACATTTTTGGGTATTGCCCAAACATTTATATGTTTGATCTCTACCAATATATAATATGTTTGAAAGCATATTGGTCTAAACAATATATGTTTGGGTAGTCTAAGTTCCAAACATTTTGTATTTTTGCATCCAAATTCAATAATGTTGTCTTCCAAAAAACAATATGTTATTATGTGACCATATAATATGTTTGGAAGCATTTTCACCCAAAAATATTATATGCTTAAAAAAAATTCTCCCAAACAATATTGTGCTCAAAATTTTATTTATTTATTTATATATTTACAATCATAATGAATTATGAAAATAAACAGGTAATATAGGTGTTAACAACATAGGTTTTCGACCTGAATGCTCAAAATTTTGTTTCTGCCCAATTGTATATTCCACGACATCTTTCTCACTTCCACGAGATTTTTTAGTTCTTAGCACCTTTTTCTGTAATACAAACATTGTAGAAAAAATTATTCAATTTTATGATTTTTTTTTTATTCGAACAGCGGACCACACAGTTTGTAAGGATCAAAGAAGTAGCTGATCAATTGCCCAAGGAAAAATAAAATGTTAATTATACCCACCACCATAGGATGGGGGGTATATTAACTTTGTCATTCCGTTTGTAACACATCGAAATATTGCTCTAAGACCCCATAAAGTATATATATTCTGGGTCGTGGTGAAATTCTGAGTCGATCTGAGCATGTCCGTCCGTCCGTCCGTCCGTCCGTCTGTTGAAATCACGCTAACTTCCGAACGAAACAAGCTATCGACTTGAAACTTGGCACAAGTAGTTGTTATTGATGTAGGTCGGATGGTATTGCAAATAGGCCATATCGGTCCACTTTTACGTATAGCCCCCATATAAACGGACCCCAAAATTTGGCTTGCGAGGCCTCTAAGAGAAGCAAATTTCATCCGATCCGGCTGAAATTTGGTACATGGTGTTAGTATATGGTCTCTAACAACCATGCAAAAATTGGTCCACATCGGTCCATAATTATATATAGCCCCCATATAAACCGATCCCCCGATTTGGCTTGCGAGGCCCCTAAGAGAAGCAAATTTCATCCGATCCGGCTGAAATTTGGTACATGGTGTTAGTATATGGTCTCTAACAACCATGCAAAAATTGGTCCACATCGGTCCATAATTATATATAGCCCCCATATAAACCGATCCCCCGATATGGCTTGCGAGGCCCCTAAGAGAAGCAAATTTCATCCGATCCGGCTGAAATTTGGTACATGGTGTCAGTATATGGTCTCTAACAACCATGCAAAAATTGGTCCACATCGGTCCATAATTATATATAGCCCCCATATAAACCGATCCCCCGATTTGGCTTGCGAGGCCTCTAAGAGAAGCAAATTTCATCCGATCCGGCTGAAATTTGGTACGTGATGTTAGTATATGGTCTCTAACAACCATGCAAAAATTGGTCCACATCGGCTCATAATTATATATAGCCCCCATATAAACCGATCACCAGATTTGACCTCCGGAACCTCTTGGAAGACCAAAATTCATCTGATTCAGTTGAAATTTGGTACGTGGTGTTAATATATGGCCTCAAACTCCCATGCAAAAATTGGTCGATATCGGTCCATAATTATATATAGGCCCCATATAAACCGATCCCCAGATTTGACCTCCAGAGCCCCTTGGAAGAGCAAAATACTTCCCATTCGGTTGAAATTTGGTACGTGATGTTAGTATATGGTATCCAACAACCATGCAGGAATAAGAAGTTTTAAGATACCACAACCCAAGTAATTCGATTGTGGATGACAGTCTTTCGTAGAAGTTTCTACGCAATCCATGGTGGTGGGTACATAAGATTCGGCCTCGCCGAACTTGCGGCCGTATATACTTGTTTAGTTTAATATATACCACGTATGGACTATGTGGTATATATTACGGTGTTAGGAAGTTTTAAAATACCTTGCCATCGGCTTCAGTAGAAGTTTCTACGCAATCCATGGTGGAGGGTACATAAGCTTCGGCCTGGCCGAACTTACGGCCGTATATACTTGTTTCAGATTGAATTTAGCATTTTTTTCGACAAAATTGAAATGATTTGTACCATTTTATGAATTCTTACTCTGTTTTTAACCTATTTGAAACAAAAAAAGTTAAAATTACCCATTAAAAGTATGGACAAATCAAGTTATAAAAAATTGAATTAAAAGAAAAAAGGGTAGTTAAAATAAAGAACATCAATGGGAGTCCATCTTCTGGAAGTGCTCTTTAATTTGTACCTTTGGAAGAACTTCCAAATATTTTTGCTGGGTTATTTTGGACTATATATGCCTTATTTATTAACTGATCTCATTCAAATTTAGCACAAGATAACCTTGTGTGGTGTCAATCAAACCTGCAAAATATTATCCAAATTGGTTCAGATTTAGCTCCCATATATATGCATCGCCCGATTTTCGCTAATTTGGCTAAATTTCTCTTATTTATTAACCAATGTTGCTCAAGTTTCAAATTTTTGTGTACTAGTCGATCCTATTTAGATTTACATGTAGGTTAGGGTAGCGTAGGTGGTAGCCCGATGCATCAGTTCACCACTTGTGATACCACAGTGGTGAACTGAGTGCTGCCCGATTCCATGTTAAGCTCAGTGACAAGGGACCTCCTTTTTATAGCCGAATGACAAGGGACTTCCTTTTTATAGTCCGAACGGGGTTCCACATTGCAGTGAAACCACTTAGAGAAGTTTGGAAACCCTCAGAAATATCACCAGCATTACTGAGGTGGGATAATCCACTGCTGAAAAACTTTTTGGTGTTCGGTTGAAGAGGAATCGAAGCGTGCAAGGTGGGCATGGTAACCATTGCACTAGTTGCTAGATTTCTCTTTTCAAAATTTAATAATGGACTTAATATTAGTGACATACTAACTCTGCAGGTATGAAATCAAATATAGCTCCTAATCAAATATAATAATTTCCGAATTTGAAATAAAGCAAGTATATACGGCCGTAAGTCCGGCCAGGCCGATTCTTACACACAAAAAAAATTTTTCTGATTCAATCACGAAATTAATTGATCCAATTAATTTTTTAATTGAAATGTCTTCAATCACGAAAATGATAGTATCAATCACAGTTTTAATTGGTCATAGAAAAAATTCTTGATAAAAAATATTAATTGATTTCATTAGCAAATTTCAATTAATTTTTTAATTGATTCAATTAAAAATTTAATTGATGTTGATAGCCAAACTCAATTAATTTTTTAATTAAGAAATGTAACTATTTTCAATTATTTTCTGAATTGGTTTTTATTTGGATTAACAATTGATTCTTTGAAATACATTTTTAATTAAAAATTACAAAATATTCATCACTTTCTTTAACTGACTTAGTCTCCCGAATTTGATTAAAAAGTTAATTGTATCAATTAATGTTTTAATTAAAATTTTTTAAATTTTCAATCATCGACTTAATTGACTTAATATTTCTATCTTGATTAAAAAGTTAATTGTATCAATTAATTTATTAATTGAAATTTTTTTCAACTTCAATTACCTTTTTAATTGGAAATATTTTGGTGATATTATTTTCTGCGTATGTACCCTCCACCATGGATTGCATAAAAACTTGTACTAAAGACTGTCATCCACAATCGAATTACTTGGGTTGCGGTATAAACTTCTTAAAACTTCTTAACACCGTCTTCTCAATTGCAAGTTAGTCCATTCGGGGTATATATTAAACAAAACAAGTATATACGGCCGTAAGTTCGGTCAGGCCGAAGCTTATGTACCCTCCACCATGGATTGCGTAGAAACTTCTACTGAAGACTGTCATCCACAATCGAATTACTTGGGTTGCGGTAACACTTGCCGATGGCAAGGTATCTTAACACTTCCTAACACCGTAATATATACCACATAGTCCATACGTGGTATATATTAAACTAAACAAGTATAAACGGCCGTAAGTTCGACCAGGCCGAAGCTTATGTACCCTCCACCATGGATTGCGTAGAAACTTCTACTGAAGCCGATGGCAAGGTATCTTAAATCTTCCTAACACCGTAATATATACCACATAGTCCATACGTGGTATATATTAACCCTCCGTCATACACATGTTTCGATAGTCACATTCGTAACACATGGGGCCTGGCCAAACCCATTATGCATTTTGATGTATTTATATGGAAAATAGCTATTTTGTTGATATTATTACATTATTACTGTCGCATTTTCCGTCCTGATTTTTTCACACATCGATAGCTAATAAAATTTTCAGAGGGTACCAGAAGTTTCAAGTCACTAGCTATATTATAAATGTATTTTAATTACAATTAGAATCGAAAAAGGTCTGGCCAGACTCATGTGTCTGTCCGAGGGTTTAACTAAAAAAGGCCGATTAAATACGTATATAATTAAGTTTAAAGTTTCTATAGAAATAAAATTTTGAAAAATTTTCTATAGAAATAAAATTTTGACAAAATTTTCTATAGAAATAAAATTTTTTTTTATAGAAATAACATTTTGACAATGTTTTCTATAAAAATAAAATTTTGGTAGATTATTTTTGACTCGAGTGGCAACCATGATTATGAACCGATATGGACCAATTTTTGTGTGATTGGGGATCGGCTATATATAACTATAGACCGATTTGGACCAATTATGGCATGGTTATAAGCGGCCTTATACTAACACCACGTTGGAAATTTCAACCGGATCGGATGAATTTTGCTCCTCCAAGAGGCTCCGGAGATCAAATCTGGGGAACGGTTTATATGGGGGGCTATATATAATTATGGACCGATATGGACCAATTCTTGCGTGTTTGTTAGAGACCACATTCTAATACCATGTTCCAAATTTCAACCGGATCGGATGGATTAAGCTCCTCCAAGAGGCTCCGGAGGACAAATCTGGGGATCGATTTATATGGGGGCTATATATAATTATGGACCGATATGGACCAATTCTTGCATGGTTGTTAGAGACCATATACTAACACCACGTACCAAATTTCAACCGGAACGGATGAAATTTGCTTCTCTTAAAGGCTCCGCAAGCCAAATCTAAGGATCGGTTTATATGGGGGCTATATATAATTATGGACCGATTTGGAGCAATTTTTGTTTTTTTTTTATACTAACACCATGTACCAAATTTCAACCGGATCGGATGAATTTTGCTCCTCCATGAGGCTCCGCAAGCCAAATCTGAGCGTCGGTTTATATGGAGGCTATACGTAAAAGTGGTCCGATGTGACCCATTTTCAATACCATCCGACCTACATCAATAACAACTACTTGTGCCAAGTTTCAAGTCGATAGCTTGTTTCGTTCGGAAGTTAGCATGATTTCAACAGACCGACGGACGGACATGCTTAGATCGACTCAGAATTTCACCACGACGCAGAATATATATACTTTATGGGGTCTTAGAGCAATATTTCGATGTGTTACAAACGGAATGACAAAGTTAATATACCCCCCATCCTATGGCGGAGGGTATAAAAAGTAGGATCAAAATAAGGATCCATTTAAAATGCTTTTATTTTATATTCCATTTATCATTAGATATGATAACATTTGTAAAATCTCTGGCTTAGCAATTTCCTTTTGTTGTCTTGCTGTAAGACACCACCCTACATTACAAGATTATATCAAGCGGAATTAAAAACTAATGAATTCATAGCAAGAAAAGTACTGCCCGTTCACCTTGGCTGCATGATAAGCGAACCAGTTTCAAATGACCATAAACCTGAAGAAAACTTTACGTTGCATTTGATTGAGTGCACACTTCAAGGCCTTACATTTCTTTGATAAATTCAAAGCACACGCCATTTTAGTTGATTTTTCAGAATTTCGTATGAAACCATAACCAAGAAACAATTATGCTTGGTCATGAGCGTAGGCAATAACTTAATCGTACAGGGGGAGAGGGGCCATATGATTTGACATACGATATATTAATCAAAAACTTTGATGACTGATTATTGAAGATTATCTTGTATCAATTTTTATACCCTCCACCATAGGATGGGGGTATATTAACTTTGTCATTCCGTTTGTAACACATCGAAATATTGCTCTAAGACCCCATAAAGTATATATATTCTGGGTCGTGGTGAAATTCTGAGTCGATCTGAGCATGTCCGTCCGTCCGTCCGTCCGTCCGTCTGTTGAAATCACGCTAACTTCCGAACGAAACAAGCTTTCGACTTGAAACTTGGCACAAGTAGTTGTTATTGATGTAGGTCGGATGGTATTGCAAATGGGCCATATCGGTCCACTTTTACGTATAGCCCCCATATAAACGGACCCCAAAATTTGGCTTGCGAGTCCTCTAAGAGAAGCAAATTTCATCCGATGCGGCTGAAATTTGGTACATGGTGTTAGTATATGGTCTCTAACAACCATGCAAAAATTGGTCCATATCGGTCCACTTTTACGTATAGCCCCCATATAAACGGACCCCCAAATTTGGCTTGCAATTGCTCTAAGAGAAGCAAATTTCATCCGATCAGGCTGAAATTTGGTACATGGTGTTAGTATATGGTCTCTAATAACCATGCGAAAATTTGTCCATATCGGTCCACTTTTACGTATAGGCCCCATATAAACGGACCCCAAAATTTGGGTTGCGATTGCTCTAAGAGAAGAAAATTTCATCCAATCCGGCTGAAATTTGGTACATGGTGTTAGTATATGGTCTCTAACAACCATGCAAAAATTGGTCCATATCGGTCCACTTTTACGTATAGCCCCCATATAAACGGACCTCCAAATTTGGCTTGCGATTGCTCTAAGAGAAGTAAATTTCATCCGATCCGGCTGAAATTTGATACATGGTGTTAGTATACAGTCTATAATAACCATATAAAAATTGGTCCACATCGGTCCATAATTATATATAGCCCCCATATAAACGGACCCCCAAATTTGGCTTGCGATTGCTCTAAGAGAAGTAAATTTCATCCGATCCGGCTGAAATTTGATACAGGGTGTTAGTATATTGTCTCTAATAACCATGCAAAAATTGGTCCACATCGTTCCATAATTATATATAGCCCCCAAATAAATCGTCCCCCAGATTTGATCTCCGGAACCTCTTAGAGGAGCAAAATTCATCCGATCCGGTTGAAATTTGCAACGTGGTATTAGTATAAGGCCGCTAATAACCATGTCAAAATTGGTCCATATCGGTCTATAGTTATATGTTGCCGATCCCCAATCACACAAAAATTGGTCCATATCGGTTCATAATCATGGTTGCCACTCGAGCCAAAAATAATTTACCAAAATTTTATTTTTATAGAATACATTGTCAAAATGTTATTTCAATAGAAAATTTTGTCAAAATTTTATTTCTATTGAAAATTTTGACAAAATTTTATTTCTATAGAAAATTTTGTCAAAATTTTATTTCTATAGAAACGTTAAACTTAATTATATACGTATTTAATCGGCCTTTTTTAGTTAAACCCTCGGACAGACACATGAGTCTGGCCAGACCTGTTTCGATTCTAATTGTAATTGAAATACATTTATAATATAGCTAGTGACTTGAAACTTCTGGTACCCTCTTAAAATGTTATTACCTATCGATGTTTGAAAAAATCAGGACGGAAAATGCGACAGTAATAATGTAATAATATCAACAAAATAGCATATTTTCCATATAAATACATTAAAATACATAATGGGTCTGGCCAGGCCCCATGTGTTACGAATGTGACTATCGAAACATGTGTATGACGGAGGGTTAATATATACCACGTATGGACTATGTGGTATATAAAGTTTCAGTAAAAGTTTCTACGCAATCCATGGTGGAGGGTACATAAGCTTCGGCCTGGCCGAACTTACGGACCCTTCTCTGGCAGTAGCTGTCGGCTAGCCCATTGTGGTCGCTTTAAGCATTGATGTTCTGGCAATCATAGTCGCAAATCGAATTTTCAAGAATTTTCTTTTCTGGTAGCAAAAAAAAATATATATAATACTCACCTCAATCAAAATTTTTAAGGGTTGTTTTCAGCTATTAACTTTTAAACAACACTGGTTTAAACATCTGACTAGCGTGACGTGTTTTATTTTATTGTCAAACTTCTTCAAATTGGTCTATAATTTAACCATGAATCGTCGAAAGTTCAACGACAAGGCTCATTTTTGGCTCCATTGGTACGTAAATGAGCAGAATTTTCGATAAGTTTGGTACGGTTAATGGGCTGGTGGTATCATTGCCCGTGTTTTCCTTTTTTTTTAAGATGATGCGAATCGTATCATAACTGGGAATGGTGAGCGCTACCGTGAGATGATATCCAATTTCCTTTTCCCAAAACTGTAAGAGCTTGACTTGCATGACACTATGGAGTTATTGAGAGGCGAGTTCAGTAAACATTTTATTTGGCAATCTTTACCAGTCAATTGGCCGCCTAAATCGTGTGATTTACCGACTTTAGACTATTTATTGAGGGGATATGTTAAAGCACATGTCTATACAGACAAGTCGGCTTCAGTTGAAGCATTGGAAAGCAACATTAAAGCATTTATTCATAAGTTAACAGCTGAATTTTTGGCATAGAGTATGCCAAAATTAGACTGAGCGAATATCCCATTTATTATGGAGCAATAGCCGTCAACATTCGAACGAAATAATCTGCAAACATCAATTTTTTTCACTCTACTATCGATTCAAAAACAGATTTTTTGCATTTTTCTGAATTTGATGTGTTTTTTTTTTTTTTTTTTAGTTTGAAAAATTTTCTATAGCTCTTACAAAATCACCCTTTGTTTGAACTTCCTCTAAAAGACCTATATTGTATATTACTTATTTCCGAACATGGGTTAGAAAACGATTTTTACCAAAATCAGATGTCCATTGGTCGTTTTGACTGAGTTAAAAAAAAACAGTAAGGAAAGTCTAAAGTCGGGCGGGGCCGACTATATTATACCCTGCACCACTTTGTAGATCTAAATTTTCAATACCATATCACATCCGTCAAATGTGTTGGGGGCTATATATAAAGGTTTGTCCCAAATACATACATTTAAATATCACTCGATCTGGAAGAATTTGATAGACTTCTACACAATCTATAGACTCAAAATTTAAGTCGACTAATGCACTAGGGTGGAACACAATGTTAGTAAAAAATATGGGAAACGTTTAAATCTGAACAAATTTTAAGGACACTTCGAAAATTTTTATTTATGATTTATCGGTCGATATATATGTATTAGAAGTTTAGGAAAATTAGAGTCATTTTTACAACTTTTCGACTTAGCGGTGGTGATTTTACAAGGAAAATGTTGGTATTTTGACCATTTTCGTCGAAATCAGAAAAACATATATATGGGAGCTATATCTAAATCTGAACCGATGTCAACCAAATTTGACACGCATAGCTACAATGTTAATTCTTCTCCCTGTGCAAAATGTCAACTAAATCGGAGTTAAAAATTGGCCTCTGTGGTCATATGAGTGTAAATCGGGCGAAAGCTATATATGGGAGCTATATCTAAATCTGAACCGATTTCAACCAAATTTGGCACGCATAGCAACAATGCTAATTCTACTCCCTGTGCAAAATTTCAACTAAATTGGAGCAAAAAATTGGCCTCTGAGGTCATATGAGTGTAAATCGGGCGAAAGCTATATATGGGAGATATATCTAAATCTGAACCGATTTCAACCAAATTTGGCACGCATAGCAACAATGCTAATTCTACTGCCTGTGCAAAATTTCAACTAAATCGGACCAAAAAATTGGCCTCTGTGGTCATATGAGTGTAAATCGGGCGAAAGCTATATATGGGAGCTATATCTAAATCTGAACCGATTTCAACAAAATTTGGCACGCATAGCTACAATGCTAATTCTACTCCCTGTGCAAAATTTCAACCAAATTGGATTAAAACTCTGGCTTCTGGGACCGTATTAGTCCATATCGGGCGAAATATATATATGGGAGCTATATCTAAATCTGAAACGATTTCAATAAAATTTGGCACACTTGACTATAGTACTAATTGTTCTTATTGTGCAAAATTTTAAGCAAATTAGGGTAAAACTCTGGCTTCTGGGGCCATCTAAGTCCATATCGGGCGAAATATATATATATATATATATATATATATATATATATATATATATATATATATATATATATATATATATATATATATATATATATATATATATATATATATATATATATATATATATATATATATATATATATATATATATATATATATATATATATATATATATATATATATATATATATATATATATATATATATATATATATATATAAAATCGGTTCAGATTTAGATATAGCTGTCATATATATTTATCCCCGATCTGGTCATAATTGGCGTGTTTATCAACCGATTTTCTTCAAATTCCGTACATCCGCATTTTTTATGAGTCTCGAAAAACTTGCAAAATATCAGTCAAATCGGTTCAGATTTAGATATAGCTCCCATATATATCGTTCGTCCGATTTAGACTCATATGGCAACAGAGGCCAAAGTTTACTACCGATTTTCGTGAAATTTTGCATAAAGAGTAGAATTGACATTTTACCAATGCTTGGTAAATTTGATTGAAATCGGTTCAGATTTAGATATAGCTCCCATATATATCTTTCGTCCGATTTGCACTTATATGGCCTCAAAAGCTAGAGTTTTGCCGTGATTTAGTTCAAATTTTGCACAAGGAGTACGTTTAACAGTATCGGTAAGTGTGCCAAATTTGGTTGAAATCTGGTGAAATTTTGCAGAGATAACAGAATTATTATTCTAACTATACATGTCAAATTTAGTCGAAATCGGTTCAGATTATATATAGCTCCCGTTATATGTACACCAGAGTTGGGAAAATATGGTAGTTTACTTCATATTTTAGACCCATTTTCAATGGGATTTTCCTCCAATTGACTGCATAGTTTCCACGGAGAATATATTTAATATGATATTTAAGTGTGTCAAGTTTGATATAATTTGGTTCAGAATTAGATAAAGCCTCCATATATTCGTTTTTCCTGTTTATACAAATATGGCCAAAATTCCCACACTTTACACAAAATTCTGTGATAATTTCCCCATATCTTAGTCATATCCTACACACTGTAATGCCAGACTTTCCACAGAACGGTTGAGTTTTAAATAAGGCTCCAAGTCGCCCGACTTGACCAAATAATATATCACAACCCAAACTTGACCACATATCTTGATAAGATCTAACCAATATCCTTCTAAAATCGTCACTGCTGAGTAGCAAAAATTGTAAATGTTACTCAAATTGTCCTATATCTTGAATACATAAGTATCGCCTGATAAATCGCAAATGCTCTTTTGTACAATTGCCTCAAAATTTCTCTCGCTTCATATTTCCCATATTTTTTCATTAACACTAAATTTCATTCCAGGGCGTTAGCCGATTTCAATTTTAATTCTAGAGATTTTGTAGAAGTACAAAAAATTGTCTCCATTCTAAGTATTTGTATCTGCAAATGCAAACCTTTATATAGCTCCCAGCAAATTTGAAGTAGTTGAGATGGTAACACAAATGTTGGTCTGAATGATGGTGAAGGGTATAATATAGTCAGCCCCGCCCGACTTTAGACTTTACTTACTTGTTTTTTTTTTTTTTTTTGAATGTATGTTATTCTCACTTGCCTATTATTAACCAAAGCAATAATATCTCTTTTGAGCAATTCTTAAAATAAACAAACACAAGTTATTAGGCTTTTTTGAATAATTTTATATTCACATGCAAAGACAAAAAACAACACGTTTCAGGAAAAATGTAATCAATGGTTTGGGGTTATTCACGAGTGACTAGACTTAAGACTAAGGTTAATTTTAATTTACACACAATTTTTTTAATTTTTTTTTTTTTAATTTTTTTTTTACAACATCGTAATTATTCGATGAATGAATGAATGGATTTGTATGCAGCTTCATTTCGTTGAAATTTATTCGTATAGACATAGATACCAAGTTCTACATTCTAAAATCACAAAGTCATCAAGTCCTTGACGATCTCTTCTTAAGGGAAGATTGTTTTTTTATTTTTTACGTTGAAAAAATCACCAATGTCTGAAACAAAAAAAAATATATTTGGTTAAATAGCCAATTTCTATAAGGAGAGAGAGAGAGAGTCAGAGAGCCAGAAAAGAAACCCAGAAGAGAATAAGAGCATCATAAGTTTTTCTTATTCTGGGTATCCATTCTCTATACAAAACAAATTGCAATAATCATAAAATTAAAATTCGTTCTTCTCAAATAAAATTTAAATTAATTTTTTTTTTTTTTTGTTAGCATAATTTTTTGGAGACGAATAAATCTTTGTTTCTCGCAAATACTGCTATTGTTCGACACCAACAAAACCAATTTCCTTGATCTAAAATTTCAACAACTAAAAACTTTTTAACTTACACCACATGAACGGGATGGGGATGAGGCCAAACAGGGACAGGTCCAGGAACGGGGGCAGCTCCACCACCGCCGCCGCCACCACCACCACCAGCACTGCCTACGCAACCACCTTTGCCTCCCTTGCCACCGCGACCACCAACAGAACCGTCGGGTCCATTGGGACCATCAGCACCATCGAGACCATTGGGACCACATAATCCAAATGAACTACCACCGCCATATCCACCATTACCACCGCTTACACCAGAGAAATAATTGTTACCAGCAGCACCACCAGCACCAGCGCCACCAGCGCCAGCACCACCTAAGGGACCAGCACCAGCACCACCGCCACCACCGCCGCCACCACCATTGGCAGCACCACCACCACCAGCACCACCGGCTCCAGCAGGACCGCTACCACCATAACCTCCAGCACCTCCAACAGCACCGCCAGCTCCACCGGCACCACCAGCACCAGCTACTCCAGCAGGGAAACCTCCGAAACCACCAAAACCGCCAGGACCTCCAGCACCACCAAGACCACCGGGACCACCAGCACCACCACTGGCCCCAGGAGCACCAGGAGATCCAGCGGCGGCGGCTGCAGCAGCATTAGCAGCGGCAGCAGCCTGGGCATTCAAAGCAGCTTGAGCATTAGCAGCTGCTTGAGCATTAGCGGCAGCAGCAGCATTGGCTTGAGCAGCGAGTTGAGCATTAGCAGCAGCTTGAGCATTAGCAGCAGCTTGGGCATTTAGGGCAGCTTGAGCATTTAGGGCAGCTTGGGCATTGGCAGCGGCAGCAGCATCAGCTGCAGCTTGGGCATTGGCAGCAGCAACAGACTGGGCATTGGCAACGGCAGCAGCTTGGGCATCAGCAGCAGCTTGAGCACTGGCAGCAGCAGCTTGAGCATTGGCAGCAGCTTGAGCATTAGCGGCCTCCACAGCAGCGGCCTGGGCTGCAGCAGCAGCTTGAGCATTGGCAGCAGCTTGAGCATTAGCGGCCTCCGCAGCAGCAGCCTGGGCTTCAGCAGCAGCTTGAGCTTGAGCAGCAGCCTGAGCATTAGCTGCCTCGGCAGCAGCAGCCTGGGCATCAGCAGCAGCTTGAGCTTGAGCAGCAGCTTGAGCATTGGCCGCAGCAGCAGCTTGGGCAGCAGATTCAGCTGCGGCAGCAGCTTGAGCATTAACAGCTTCAGCCTGGGCATTGGCAGCATCAGCAGCAGCTTGAGCAGCGGCTTCCGACTGTAACCTCAAGGCTTCGGCTTGGGCATTAGCAGCATCCGAGGCAGCTGCTACTTGAGCATTGACGGCATCAGCTTGAGCCTGGGCGGCTTCCACAGCAGCTTGGGCAGCTTCAGCATTAGCATTGGCAAAAGATTCAGCAGCTTGATTTGCTTGTTCAGCGACTAGTCGTGCAGCATCGGCAGCAGCAACGGCAGCATCGGAAGCAGCAGCACTTGCTAAAACACAAAATGGTAGCTACAGTATTCACATTTTAGCCATAAATCTCAAGTCATCAATATTTACCATCAGCTGCTCCTCCTCCTCCTGTTGCTACTGCTGGAACTCCAACAGCATTCACCACAACATTAGGATGATGATGGTGATGGGATAATACAACATACTGGCCACCAGGTGATAATCCCAGAGGAAGAAAACTCGCTTTGGCGTTGGCAGCATAAATGGCCACCACAAGGGTTAGCAATGATACCTAAATGGAAACGAAAATTACATCAGATTTAGGTGTGGCTCACAACAAACTCAAAGAATCCATTTGCATGTGGGCAAATTATATTCTACTCCTCGTCTTCCTCAAAAGCTCACCGATGATATCCTCATCTTGCTGGTAACATTGAATGATTTACTGGGCGTTGGTTTATTACAAAATCCAAACAAGGTCCGTATGGGTACACACGTTCCGCTGTGTACTTAGAGATCAATAAGACTGTGACTTCTTAAGGCAATTGTTAAGCAATTTATAGTATGCAATATCGCTAAGCTCGGACACGCTACGCCTCGCCTCGCCTCTCTCCACCAGCATTGAATGGCGCATGGTTTGAATGAACTACTTTGACGGTTTACCTCAACATTCTATGGAGTTTGTAATACAATTTCACTCACTCACTAAGTATTGGTACAAATCCAACAATAGATAAAATAACCTGACGCCACAAAATTGTTGGCTAGGTGTTGGACTGATTGTGGGCAGAACTAGAAATCGTTTTTTTTCGTTTTCTGTTTTATTTTTCATTACGAAATAATTTAACCCATGAACTAATAAATCAATGGATTTATTAATGCATAGAAAGTGAAATTGGAAACTGCGTGCAATATCGCAGAAAATCATATGGAAATTAAAACCATACCACAAGAATGTAGCCCAGCATAAATTTGCATACAAAATTTCCATCAATAATGGATCACAGGAAAAAGAAATTCCTAAGTCTTAGACAAGACAAAGAATTAAATGAAACCTAATAGTAAAGATAGGACAGATGGCAGGCACCAGGAATTGCGCACGAAATTCCACAAGAGATGTCAACTTCGTATGAATGTTATACACTCCATATATGGTATATATTAATTTTGTCACTCCGTTTATAACAAATCGAAATATTGGTCTCAGGCCCCTCAAAAAGTGTATGCAGTCATAGTGGTGTTGAGTTTCTGAATCCAACTAGCCATGTCCGTCCGTCTATCCATCTATTGAAATCACGCTTTCTTTCTAATGAAATAACCGGTAAATCGATGCCCCGAGTCGGCTTCTGGAGAATCCAAATTAGATTAGGTTCGGTAGTAGAGGATGGCAACAGCTTTTGGATCGAATTGATATCCCCTTAGACCATTATAGTTAGGTTAGGTTATGTGGCAGCCCGATGTATCAGGCTCACTTAGACTATTCAGTCCATTGTGATACCACAGTGGTGAACTTCTCTCTTATCACTGAGTGCTGCCCGATTCCATGTTAAGCTCAATGACAAGGGACCTCCTTTTTATAGCCGAGTCCGAACGGCGTTCCACCTTGCAGTGAAACCACTTAAAGAAGTTTTGAAACCCTCAGAAATGTCACCAGCATTACTGAGGTGGGATAATCCACCGCTGAAAAACTTTTTGGTGTTCGGTCGTAGCAGGAATCGAACCCACGACCTTGTGTATGCAAGGCGGGCATGCTAACCATTGCACCACGGTGGCTCCTCCACCATTATAGTTCCATTTGTTTCAAATATTGCAAAAAGTCCAAAAAAGGCTGTACACTTTATCAACCAACCAAAAACCATTTAGTTAATAACCAAACTTTGTTATTTTTTATGATTGAACTCTGACAAAATTTTCTATAAAAATAAAATTTTGACAAAATTTTCTATAGAAATAAAATTTTGACAAAATTTTCTATAGAAATAAAATTTTGACAAAATTTTCTATAGATACAAAATTGTGACAAAATTTTCTATAAAATAAAACTTCGACAAAATTTTCTATAGAAATAAAATTTCAAGAAAATGTTCTATTTAAATAAAATTTTGACAAAATTTTCTATAGAAAAAAAATTTGAAACAATTTTCTATTAAAATATTTTTTTTTACAAAATTTTCTATAGAAATATAATTTTGAAGAAATTTTATATAGATACAAAATTTTGACAAAATTTTCCATAGAAATAAATTTTTGACAAAATTTTCTATAGAAATAAAATTTGGCAAAATTTTCTATAGATACAAAATTGTGACTAAATTTTCTATAAAATAAAACTTTGACAAAATTTTCTATGGAAATAAAATTTCAAGAAAATGTTCTATTTAAATAAAATTTTGACAAAATTTTCTATAGAAAAAAAATTTGAAACAATTTTCTATTAAAATAATTTTTTTTACAAAATTTTCTATAGAAATATAATTTTGAAGAAATTTTATATAGATACAAAATTTTGACAAAATTTTCCATAGAAATAAAATTTTGACAAAATTTTCTATAGAAATAAAATTTTGACAAAATTTTCTATAGAAATAAAATTTTGACAAAATTTTCTATAAAAATTAAATAGTCCCAAATTTTGTATAGAAATACATTTTTGAGAAAAGTTTCTATAGAAATAAAATTGTGACAACATTTTCTATAGAAACAGAATTTTGAAACATTTTTCTATAAAAATAAAATTTTGACAAATTTTTCTATAGAAATATAATTAAAAAAAAATCTACAAATACAAAATTTTGACTAAATTTTCTATAGAAATAAAACTTTGACAAAATTTTCTTTAGAAATATAGTTTTGAAAAGCTTTTCTATAGATAGAAAATGTTGACAAAATTTTATATAGAAATAAAACTTTGACAAAATTTTCTATAGAAAAAAAATTTTGACAAAATTTTCTACAGAACTAAAATTTTGACAAATTGTCTATAGAAATAAAATTTTGACAAAATTTTCTATAGAAAAAAAAATTTGACAAAATTTTCTATAGAAATATAATTTTGACAAAATTTTCTATAGAAATAAAATTTTGACAAAATTTTCTGTAGAAATAAAATTTCAAGAAAATGTTCTATTTAAATAAAATTTTGACAAAATTTTCTATAGAAAAAAAATTTGAAACAATTTTCTATTAAAATAATTTTTTTTACAAAATTTTCTATAGAAATATAATTTTGAAGAAATTTTATATAGATACAAAATTTTGACTAAATTTTCTATAGAAATAAAATTTTCACAAAATTTTCTATAGAAATAAATTTTTGACAAAATTTTCTATAGAAATAAAATTTTGACAAAATTTTCTATAGAAATAAAATTTTGACAAATTTTCTATGAGATAAAATTTTGACCAAATCTTCTATAGATATAAAATTTTGAAAAAATTTCTATAGAAATAAAATTTTGACAAAAGTTTCTATAGAAATAAAATTTTGACAAAATTTTCTATAGAAATAAAATTTCAAGAAAATGTTCTGTTTAAATAAAATTTTCTATAGAAAAAAATTTGAAACAATTTTCTATTAAAATAATTTTTTTACAAAATTTTCTATAGAAATATAATTTTGAAGAAATTTTATATTGATACAAAATTTTGACTAAATTTTCTATAGAAAAAAATGTTGACAAAATTTTCTATAGAAATAAATTTTTGACAAAATTTTCTATAGAAATAAAATTTTGACAAAATTTTCTATCAAAATAAAATGAAATAAAATTTTGACAAAATTTTCTATAGAAATAAAATTTTGAAAAAATTTTCTATAGAAATAAAATTTTAACAAAATTTCTATAGAAATAAAATTTTGACAAAATTTTCTATAGAAATAAAATTTTGACAAAATTTTCTACAGAAGTAAAATTTGTACAAAATTTTTATAGAAACAAAAATTTTGACAAAATTTTCTATAGAAATAAAATTTTGACAAAATTTTCTATAGAAATAAAATTTTGACAAAATTTTCTATAAAAATAAAACTTTGACAAAATTTTCTATAGAAATAAAATTTTGACAAATTTTCTATAGAAAATGTTGACAAAATTTTCTATAGAAATAAAATTTTGACAAAATTTTCTATAGAAATAAAATATGTAGTCCCAAATTTTGTATAGAAATAAATTTTTGAGAAAAGTTTCTATAGAAATAAAACTTTGAAACATTTTTCTATAAAAATAAAATTTTGACAAATTTTTCTATAGAAATATAATTAAAAAAAATCTACAAATACAAAATTTTGACTAAATTTTCTATAGAAATAAAACTTTGACATAATTTTCTACAGAAATAACATTTTGACAAAATTTTCTTTAGAAATATAGTTTTGAAAAGCTTTTCTATAGATAGAAAATATTGACTAAATTTTCTATAGAAATAAAACTTTTACACAATTTTCTATAGAAATAAAATTTTGACAAAATTTTCTACAGAACTAAAATTTTGACAAATTTTCTATAGAAATAAAATTTTGAAAAAATTTTCTTAGAAAAAAATTTTGACAAAATTTTCTATAGAAATAAAATTTTGACAAAATTTTCTATAGAAATAAAATTTCAAGAAAATGTTCTGTTTAAATAAAATTTTCTATAGAAAAAAAATTTGAAACAATTTTCTATTAAAATAATTTTTTTACAAAATTTTCTATAGAAATATAATTTTGAAGAAATTTTATATTGATACAAAATTTTGACTAAATTTTCTATAGAAAAAAATGTTGACAAAATTTTCTATAGAAATAAATTTTTGACAAAATTTTCTATAGAAATTAAATTTTGACAAAATTTTCTATAAAAATAAAATGAAATAAAATTTTGACAAAATTTTCTATAGAAATAAAATTTTGAAAAAATTTTCTATAGAAATAAAATTTTAACAAAATTTCAATAGAAAAAAAATTTTGACAAAATTTTCTATAGAAATAAAATTTTGACAAAATTTTCTACAGAAGTAAAATTTTGACAAAATTTTTATAGAAACAAAAATTTTGACAAAATTTTCTATAGAAATAAAATTTTGACAAAATTTTCTATAGAAATAAAATTTTGACAAAATTTTCTATAGAAATAAAATAGTCCCAAATTTTGTATACAAATAAATTTATTGAGAAAAGTTTCTATAAAAATAAAATTGTGACAACATTTTCTATAGAAACAAAATTTTGAAACATTTTTCTATAAAAATAAAATGTTGACAAATTTTTCTATAGAAATATAATAAAAAAAAAATTTACAAATACAAAATTTTGACTAAATTTTCTATAGAAATAAAACGTTGACAAAATTTTCTACAGAAATAACATTTTGACAAAATTTTCTTTAGAAATATAGTTTTGAAAAACTTTTCTATAGATACAAAATGTTGACTAAATTTTCTATAGAAATAAAACTTTGACTCAATTTTCTATAGAAATGAAATTTTGACAAAATTTTCTTTAGAAATAAAATTTTGACAAAATTTTCTATAGAAATAAAATGTTGACAAAGCTTTATATATATCCCAGCATTTAGAAGAAGGATTCTTCTAAAGGCACAACTTTAAAATCACTTCCAGAAGATGCACTCCCAACGATGTTCTTTATTTTAACTACCCAGGAAGTTCTTTTAATTAAAATTTTTATAACTTGGTTTTTTCATACTTTTAATGGGTAATTTTAACTTTTTTTGTTCCAAAGAGGTTAAAAACAGAGTATGAATTCATAAAATGGTACAAATCATTTAAATTTTGTCGATAAAAATGCTAAATCCAATCTTAAAATATTGTGAATTATAGGTCAAACGTTTCCGACAAGCGTTAGAATCCCTTAAAAATTACAAAAAATTATAAAAATTAGTTATTTGACAAAATATCACCGAATTTTTTAATTTACATCCAAAACATTGAATTCGGATCACACCTAAAGAAGTTATGCAAATTCAGTGCATCGGCTGTTGAAATGGAGGACTTCCGTCCTATGACAAGCCCATGTTAAAATCATCGCTTCTGCGTCAATTTTACACCACTTCCTGATCCAAAAAGAACATTTTCATTACTTTTGTGGCGACGCTTTTTTTGCTGGGATATTATAGAGATAACATTTTGAGAAAATTTTCTATTGCAATAACATTTTAACAAAATTTTCTATAGTAATAAAATTTTGACAAAATTTTCTATAGAACCAAATTTTGAAACAATTTTTTATAAAAACAAGTAAGGAAAGTCTAAAGTCGGCTGGGGCCGACTATATTATACCCTTCACCACTATGTATATCAATATTTTTGGTACCATCTTAACACCGTCAAATTTGTTAGGAACTATATAAAGGTTTATATTCCCATATACAAATATTTATGAACCGATTTGGACAAAATTTTTTAAACTTTCACAAAATGTTTGATGACCGGGACGGACCATATTGGAAATATATAAATTGCATAAAATTGAGCAAGTCTGCATTTATGATTTATAGGTCGACATATACTAATTAGAGTATAGGTAAATTTGAATCATTTTTGCGAGTTTTCGACTTAACAGGAACATGTGGGTATTTTGGCCATATTTGCTAAAATCGGAAGAACATATATATGGGGGCTTTGTCTAATTATGAGCCGACTTTGATAAAATTTGGCACACATTGCTAAAATTTTAATTGAACGCTCAGTGAAAAACTTCAAAATTTTCGAAATGAAACTTTGGCCTCCGTGGTCATATGAATCTAAATCGGGCGAAAGATATATATATGGGAGTTATATCTAAATCTGAACAGATTTTAACCAAATTTGGCATTTAGTGCAAGAATGTTAGTCCTACTCTCTGTACAAAATCGTCGTGAAATTTTGACCTCTGAGGCCATATAAGTGCGTATCGGACGAAAGATATATACGGAAGCTCTGAACCAATTTCAACTAAATTTGGCATGCATAGCAAAAATGTTATTTCCATTTCCTGTGCTCAATTTTAAGTAAATCGGAGGAAAATTTTGATATACGGTGGTCATATCTGTAAATCGGACGACAGATATATATATTAGAGATATATCTAAATCCGAACCAATTTCAACCAAATTCGGTACGCATATTAATAATGTTAATTCTACTCCTTGTGAAAAATTTTACGTAACTCGGGGTAAAACTTTGGCCTCTGGGGCCATTAGAGTGTAAATCAGACGAAAGCTATATATGGGAGCTATATCTAAATCTGAACCGATTTCAACCAAATTCGGCGTGGATATTTATAATATTAATTCTACTTCCTGTGCAAAATTTCAGGTAAATCGGAATAAAAGATTGGCCTCTGAGGCCGTAGGAGGGTAAATCGGGCGAAAGCTATATATGAGAGCTATATCTGAATCTGAACCGATTTGACTGATACTTTGCAAAATTTACGAGACTCACAAAGTATTCGATTAGAAATTAGAAGAAGATCGATTGATAAATACGTCATTTCTGACCAGATCGGTTTTAAATATATATGACAGCTATATCTAAATCTGAACCGATTTTTGCCAACATCAATAGGGATCGTCGGACCTAAATTGCGAGCTGGACTTTGCACACAAAAATACATCAACTGAGAGACAGACAGATAGACGGACATCGCTAAATCGACTCAGAATTTAATTCTAAGCCGATCGGTATACTAAAATATGGGTCTATGACTACTCCTTCTCAGCGTTACATACAAATGCACAAACTTCCCAGCAAAAAAATTTGGAAGTTCTTCCAAAGGCACAACTTTAAAAGCATTTCCAGAAGATGCACTCCCAATGATGTTCTTTATTTTAACTACCCAGGAAGCTCTTTTAATTAAAAATTTTATAACTTGGTTTTTTCATACTTTTAATGGGTAATTTTAACTTTTTTTGTTTCAAAGAGGTTAAAAACAGAGTAAGAATTCATAAAATGGTACAAATCATTTAAATGTTGTCGAAAAAAAGGCTAAATCCAATCTGAAAAAATTGTGAATTTTTGAAAATATTTCAGGTCTAACGTTTGCGACAAGTGTTAGAATCCATTAAAAATTATAAAAAATTCTAAAAATTATTTATTTGACAAAATATCACAGAATTTTTTAATTTATATCCAAACATGGAATTCGGATCACACCTAAAGAAGTGATGCAAATTCAGTGCAACGGCGGTTGAAATGGAGGAATTCCGTCCTATGACAAGCCCATGTTAAATTCATCGCTTCTGCGTCAATGTTGCACCACTTCCGGATCCAAAAAGAACATTTTCATTACTTTTTGGCGACGCTTTTATTTCTGGGTTATTATACCCTGTACCACAGTAGTGGTGAAGGGTATAGTAAAATGTTGACAATTTTTTCTATAGAAATAAAATTTCGAAAAAAATTTCTATAGAAATATAATTTTGAAAAAAATTTCTATAGATACAAAATTTTGACTAAATTTTCTATAGAAATAAAATTATGAAAAATTTTTCTATAAAAATAAAATTTTGACAAAATTTTCCAAAGAAATAAAATTTCGAAAAAAATTTTTTTTTGAAAAAAAAAAATCTATAAATACAAAATTTTTACTAAATCTTCTATAGAAATAAAATTTTCTATTGAAATAAAATTTTGACAAAATTTTCTATAGAAATAAAATTGCTACAAAATGTTCTATAGAAATAAAATTGTGACAAAACTTTATATTTATATTATGGACATAAAATCTTGAGAAAATTTTCTTTAGAAATTAAATGTTGACAACATTTTCTATAGAAATTAATTTTGACAAAATTTTCTGTAGAAATAAAATTTTAACAAAATTTTCTATAGAAATAAAATTTTGAAAAAATTTTCTATAGTAATAAATAAAAAAATCCACCTGCCTTCCACCTTAGTTTGTTTTTAATCCATAGTCTTTACAAAAAAATGGAATGAATACTAATTTGACAATATGGTTTCCATTAATGATAGATAATATCAAGCACTTGCAAACCACTTTAGTTAAAAGGTCTTTTTTAGATTAAATGAATTAAGTCACTTCCTACAATGATTAAGAACGTTTATCTGGTCGAATCACAAAAAAGGCAATTTCCCTTTAGCCCAGCCATATTTGAAAAACCAGAAGGGGAACCCTAAAACAGGGATGCAACGACTGCACCAAGAGAAGGAATATGATCACCTCAAATATGTTTCAAGAACAAAATGTTATTTTTGGATGGTGATCATGAAGCATGGTTGTCGCAACAATGTTATTTTTATTTTTTATGTGTCTGATTTCGACATCTTTGTAGATCAGATGCCAAAAATCGACAAATTTAAAGACTTTAAAGATTTCATTAATTTTGAAGATTTTTTTTTCAGAAGTAGTAAATCCAAGTTGACCTTAGTTGGATCACTTAACAATAAAGAAAAAATGTCTTCATTGAATATTGTATCGCATTTTGGATAAGGAAATGCGTCTCTTATGCTAAGCAAAATTCGCATTTTAAGGGCATGAAATCTTTGGCCTCACCATAATATTTTTTTAATTTGCCAGTTTTCGGCCCTATATTTATTTGATTGTCAGCTTATTTTGGAATAGATTATGTTTTCAACTCCAATGATCTTTTTAATTGGAAATATTTTGAATATATATGTTTTTTGTGTGTTGCAGAATGTAGGGTATAATTTCTGTATCACTATGTAGAATAATTTTATTTAAAAGACCACAATTACATATGGTGACAATATAGACAAGTCTGCATTATTTTTTTTTCACTTATGAACCATTGCACCTAACATTATTTTAATAATAATTTAATTGAACAATATAAGAATTTATAAAAACAAAAAATGATATCCATGTAATAATTTATGCATAGTGATCTGAACTTGAAACTGACCAGACTACGCATTTCAGTATTCTAAGACATGATTGTATCAAAGAAATATCTCAGCATTTTTTCCTCTTGTAATTATTCATTCTATTAAAAAAAAAGTCTCATGAAAAAAGGTACCAGAAGATAAGAAGCTTATTATAATCTGCACTTGGCCACATTCATAAATAATGGGTTGTATATAAAATTTGATTTCTGTTTAAAGATAAATAGGCGTAAAATTTAGATCAAATAGTTTTTCTCTATATGAGATCAAGAGATACTACTCTCTTGTCGAGAGTTACTGAACCTCTCTTGAGAATCACGTGCAAAATCTTCTCCAAATATAGCTACAATGTAGAAATCCCATTGCTCACCACATATTAATTTGAGAGAATAAATCAATCTCTCAATCTATTAATCAATCAATAAATATAATGAAAATTAATATTTTCAATAGTAATGAAGGTGGTAGTTATTTTTATAATGATTTTCACAATTTTGCCCTGAGCGTTAAGCTACAAATCACAAGGTGGCCTAATCTACAATATAAGCAAGAATTCGAGTCAAGTGAACACGCGCATAGAGGCACTTACATACACACACACACACACACACATTCACACAATAACTTAGAGCATGACTATGTAGAGAACAATAGCCAAATATGTATGTCTGTCATAATTGGTTATTGCAATGCGGACAGTTTGATGTTAGACGACTTCTGGAACTTGAAATTGAACTAACGTTGCATGGCCCGTGGCAATTAACAAAGTGTTAACTTGTTCGAGGTCACATACAAACACACATACACACATATTTATCTGTGGACATTTACACATGTAAGCGTCGCAGCTTCCAATCATTTGTCACAAAGCGACAGTTGATATGCAGCGTAACAAATGTCGCAAAATTAATGAAGGAATTAAATGATAATTTTTTAAAAATATCTCAAATTTATATCTACCATTAGAAACTGGCATAAATAATTTGCATAAACTTGTAAATATGATAAATATAGAGTAGATGACACGGAGCGTTACCAAGTTCACCCTAAACTTGCAATAACAGTTACATATTATTTGTTATACCCTCCACCCTATAGCCCCCATATAAACCGATCCCCACATTTGGTTTGCGGTGCCTCTAAGAGAAGCAAATGTTATCCGATCCGGCTGAAATTTGGAACGTGGTGTTAGTATATGGTCTCTAACAACCATGACAGAAGGGGTTCATAATTATATATAGCCCCCATATAAACCGATCCCCAGATTTGACCTCCGGAGCCTCTTGAAGGAGCAAAATTCATTCGATCCGGTTGAACTTTGGTACATTTCGCTAGTATATGGCCGATAACAACCATGCCAAAATTGGCCCGCATCGATCTATATTATATATAGCCCCCAAATAAACCGATCCCCAATCACGATTGCCACTCGAGCCAAAAATAATCTACCAAAATTTTATTGCCGTAGAAAATTTTGTCAAAATTTTATATTTCTATTGAAAATTTTGTCAAAATTTTATTTCTTTAGGAAATTTTGTCAAAATATAATTTCCATACAAATTTTTTTCAAAAATTTATTTCGATAGAAAATTTTGTCAGAATTTTATTTCTGTAAAAAAATTTTGTCAAAATATTATTTCTATAGAAAATTTGTGAAGCAAAATATTCCTCTCTAACTATGAAATTAGAGAGGAATATTTTTCAAAATCTTCCAAAACATCAAGAATTCTATCAATCTACTAAACAGTAAATCTGTCATTTTTGGTAGACTCGTGTTCATAATTGTATATAGCCCCCATATAAAACGACCCCCATATTTCAATTCTGGCTCTATAATTACCGCACAAAAGTTCATATCGGTTCGTAATTATATCTTTCCTATATATACCGGTCAGGAACTGAATATATTACGTATCGACCTTTGTTTTGTCTATTATATATCACACATGGACTAACTTACAATTTAGAAGATGATGTTAAAAAGTTTTAAGATGCCTTGCCATCGGCCGCAACCCGAGTAATTTAATTGTGAATGACCGTCTTTAGTAGAAGTTTCTATGCAATCCATGGTGGAGGGTACATAAGATTTGGCCTGGCCGAATTTACTGCCGTTTATACTTGTTTTTTGTTTTCGCAATTTTAAATATAATTAATTATAAAACAGAATAAGTGGTGAGAGCTAATGATATCATGTAGAAGTGATATAAATATAAGGAAGATTCCCGTAGCTAGGAAAAACTTGGAGAAAATTTTTATTAAAAAAGGTTTAGCACTATGACGTCAACGTTTCTCACAAAAATAATTCCATAATAATTTTCTACCAAATAGAATTTTTATACAGTGAAAAGAAAATTACAAATTCATTAGCGAGGAAGATTTGGATTCTAAATACATATTTCATCACCGCCACTTCTATTTGGCAACTAAAAAAAATGATGTCTTTCACCATTTTCGAATTATCCTAAATCCCATATGAATATGGTGAGAAATTATTATCATGTATTGCTCTTTAACATATCTCTGAAAGTGTGCACAACCTATAATCACCATAACGAGGATGTAATTAGAATTATATGCCACTCAATTGTTCCATAGATGTTTTCCCGATTTGCGCAATAGAAACAAAGGTACAATAGCAGCATCACATGCAACATGTACCAGAGCAGTAGGTAGTTGCTTGTAATCCCTTCCGATATAATGATGATGTACTCTGAAATATTTATTCTTATGCATATCCTTTAAATAGAAAGAATGCCATACGGTGGTGGCCATCATCACCACCACCACCACCACGATTACAACCAGCATTTGCCTTCAGCTTTTGCGTTAAGTAAATGCACACGGAAGTAGAATGTTTTGGCGCGTAATAGACCAATATTCCTTTTGGGCTCATGCATAAATGCATGAATGAGATCCTGCGAATGCGAAAATGTGTAAATTCAACTGTGTTTTCCTTCCAACCATTATCATCTTGGTTACCCGCCTTGAAAACAAACAAACAGCCAGCCAGCCAGCCGGTGAGAGTAGTGTGCCACCGATAGCCATGCATTGCTAGCTTTTGGCTGTTTTCTAGCATGTGCTACACAACTGCTACAATTCTCGTTCGTTTCGGGAATAATTTACTGCATATGGGTGGGATGAGGAGTCGAGAGGCCATACCACAGGGACTAAACACACAAGCATTCATTGTACACGCACACTTCATGCTAGAAATGAACACATATTGTGTGCAACAATTACGATGTGATCGGGGGGAAAACAATGTGCCAGTGCCAACGCATAGTGTTTCAAAAATGAATGAATAGATATTACCTTGGGTCTCGACAAAGGCAACAGGCATAAAAACAGAGAAGTTTCAGTTTATATAAAGTTTAAGTTTAATAAAAACTTCAATCTTCCATAGAAATAAAATTTTGACAAAATTTTGTATGGAAATAATATTTTGAGAAAATTTTCTATGGAAATAACATTTTGAGAAAATTTTCTATAGAAATAAAATTTTGACAAAATTTTCTATATAAATAAAATTTTGACAAAATTTTCTATAGATATAAAATTTTAACAAAATTTTCTATAGAAATAAAATTTTAAAAAGTGTTCTATAGGATTGAAAGTTTTGACAAAATTTTCTATGGAAATAACATTTTGAGAAAATTTTCTATGGAAATAACATTTTGAGAAAATTTTCTATAGAAATAAAATTTTGACAAAATTTCCTATATAAATAAAATTTTGACAAAATTTTCTATAGATATAAAATTTTAACAAAACTTTCTATAGAAATAAAATTTTAAAAAAATGTTCTATAGGATTGAAAGTTTTGACAAAATTTTCTATAGAAATAAAATTTTGACTAAACTTTCAATAGAAATAAAATGTTGACAAAATTATCTTTAAAAATAAAATTTTGAAAAAAATTCTATAAACATAAAATTTTTAGAAAGTTTTCTATAGAAATAAAATTTTGATAACATTTTTTATAGAAATAAAATTTTGACAAAATTTTCTATAGTAATTAAATTTTGACAAAAATTTCTATATAAATAAAATTTTGACAAAATTTTCCATAAACATAGAATTTTAACAAAATTTTATATAGAAATAACATCTTTACAAAATTTCTATAGAAATAAAATTATGACAAAAGTTTTATGGAAATAAAATTTTGACAAACTTTTCTTTACAAATAACATTTTGAGAAAATTTTCTATATCAATAAAATTTTGACAAAATTTTCTATAGAAATAAAATTTTGACAAAATTTTTTATAGATATAAAATGATTTTTTTTATAGATAATATAGGGAAAGCCGTGGAGGAGGGGTCGAAATATTTGTGAGGAATACCTTGAAGGCAAAGTTTCGTACGAAATCTACCCGCGATGAGAGAATAGAGTATGTATTTGTTGAACTTGTGTCTACTTCAAGGAAGATTTTAGTTGGATGTTGTTATCGACCCAATAATACGATAAGTATGGATCGGTTTCAGATTAAATTAGGATCCATTACATTGGGGTATGAAGACGTAATTATTACCGGTGATTTTAGTTCGAATATTCTTCCACATTAACAGATAATATGTTGGCTATTGGTTTATATACACCTAATAATACGAACCCGACACATTTTTCTTCCTCTTCTAATACTCTTCTGGACTTGTTCTTTGTAAATAATTTGTCTGACGTCCTCCTATACGACCAGATTTCGGCTCCTTGTTTCTCGAAACACGACCTTATATTCCTGTCTTATAATCTTGAATTATAGAAGGATCGCCTGCCAACATTTGGATGATAGTTTTATCGTCTTTCGCTAAGATGTCACTGTTTCGGATCGCTAGGAAGTTTTCTGGTAGTAAAATCGCAAGCACAGCAACAATAAAAACAACTATCGCGTGGGGTGTTTCCGTTTCGAAACAAATTCGACTTTAACAGCGATCAAAAATCTAAATATAGACTCCATACATCGACATAGCTAATTTTCTCAATAGCACCTCTCTGAGAGTACATGTGTGTAAAAAGCCACTATCAACCAACGAGCGTGGGTGGCACAGAGGGAGAGCCTCTGACTTGAAAACGAGAGGTTCCGAGTTCAAAGCTCGATGCGGCCGATCATCATTTTTATTTTTTAAAAAATAACTATCGCTTTTTTGACTTCTTTTGGTCACTGATTTGATTCCCCGAGAACACTATCGCGTAGTGGGACATTTGTTCCCGAACGGGGACACTTACTCGATAAGAAAATGATATCGCCTATGAAAGTTTTATCTTCCAGGGTGAATCTACTTCGATACACTTTCGATAGAAAATGTTTGCAGGGTCAGATCGAATACACGTACCGTGATTTTCGTAATTTGAATTATATTGGACTGCAGGATATGTTTGGACAAATAGATAAGAGGATCAAAGTGAAATCAGGTACTAAACCATGGTTTAACGACACGATTAAGACTGCTATTAGGGAAAGGGATATTGCATACTCACGATGGAAGCGCTTTAGATTACCACATTTTCTAGAGGAGTATCGATCGGCGCGGAGAATAGCGAACAGAAATATCAATGCGGCGAAGACTGAATATTACTATATTCGTTTCAATTCTGCTGTAGATTCCAGGGAAAAATGGAGAATTATACATGATATTGGCGTTGGGAAGTCTAGGTCATCGGGCTGTTATCAAGGTGATCCAAATGACTTGAACGAGATGTTTACTAATATCCCTGCCCCTCCGACGGACACATCCTTCTATGGCACGGATGACGGCATAGGAGGAAACTTATCTGAGAGGAACGATTTCGAGTTCAGGTGCGTTACCCAAGATGAGGTCATAGAGAGTTTTTTCATGGTTAAGTCGAATGCTATTGGCCTGGATGAAATGGACCCCAGGTTTATACGAATACTGCTCCCTCAACTTATACCTCTTTTCACCTACTTATTTAACACAATTCTGACCTCCAGTACTTATCCCACGATATGGAAGCATGCAAAGATTATTCCGATACCGAAATCTAATTCAGAGTCACGACCCATTGCTTTTTTGTGTTATGTTTCTAAAGTGTTCGAAAAGATTTTACATAAGCAGATATATGATTATCTTCTTCGCGGTAACTTGTTATCTGAAAGGCAGTCTGGTTTCCGCAGAGATCATAGTTATGTGAGTGCACTGATCGAAGTATCGGAGTCAATAAGGAGAAATATTGATGAGAACCATGTTAGTTTTCTTGTACTCTTAGATCACTCAAAGGCTTTCGATACTGTTGATCACAAAATGTTATGTCTAAAACTTCAAAGATTTTTCAATTTCTCACCTACTGCTACCTCTCTCATAACGTCCTATCTTAACAATCGGTTACAGACGGTTTACACCAGAGATACTTTTTCATTGCCATTACCAGTTACGAAAGGGGTTCCACAGGGTTCTATAATTGGACCTCTATTATTTTGCATGTACGCAAATGACCTCCCTCTAGAAATAGTCCATAGTCAGATACTTATGTATGCAGACGACATACAAATCTTTTTAAGTAGTCCGGTAGGTGATACTAGTGAGTGTTTGGGGAAACTTAACCACGACCTTGATCGTGTGTTTCGATGGGCAACAGCTAATGGTCTTCTACTAAATCCACAAAAGTCTAAATGTTTGATTATACACAAGAATAGAAGGTTCTCTTTGTCCAATGCTGACATTAGGTTGAATGGTCAAAAAATCGATGTAGTCACTAGTGCTAAGAATCTTGGAGTAGTATTCAATAGCACATTGAGTTGGTCAAGTCATGTAAACACAGCCGTTGGACAAACATATGCAAAACTGCGTGCTTTATGGGTTACTCCTTCCTACACACCAGTCAATATTCAACTTCTCCTGGCGAACAGTCTTTTGTTACCGGGTTTAATTTACGGATCTGAACTCTTCGCGAATTGTGACTCCGTGAGCAAAAATAGACTTAACGTGGCATTCAATAGTATAGTGCGTTATGTGTATGGGTTACGCAGGACCGATCATGTTTCGCATGTTACAAACTCCCTCTTTGGCTTTAGTCTTAATACCCTGCTTAATGTCAAGTCGTTAGTAATTCTACATAAATTGATTTACAAACGGAAACCCAGCTATCTCTATGATAAAATTCGGTTTACCAGATCTGATAGAAATAGGAATATAATACCCTTTATAAGGACAAGTCTTGTATCCGAATGGCAGTTCTTTATTGGCACAATACGTCTCTGGAACACTCTACCACCCGATATACAATGCATCCGCAACGCATCATCTTTTAAGAAGAGTATTCAAAATTTATTTCAAAATTAGAATATTTATCATTAACAATTTGCTTGTAGATATATATATATATATATATATATATATATATATATATATATATATATATATATATATATATATATATATATATATATATATATATATATATATATATATATATATATATATATATATATATATATATATATATATATATATATATATATATATATATATATATATATATATATATATATATATATATATATATATATATATATATATATATATATATATATATATATATATATATATATATATATATATATTTCTATTATTTTCAATACAATTTTTATTTATTTTAATTTTAATTTATTTTCTTTTTATCTTTAAATTTAATTATTGTACTTATTATTAGATGTTTTAACGTTTAAAATCCTGCACTGTAATTATAAGATTTTAATCTTGTTGTGTAGGTACTCAATAAAATTTAAAAAAAAAATTAACAAAAATTTTTATAGAAAAAAACAAGTAAGGAAAGTCTAAAGTCGGGCGGGGCCGACTATATTATACCCTGCACCACTTTGTAGATCCAAATTTTCGATACCATATCACATCCGTCAAATGTGTTGGGGGCTATATATAAACGATTGTCCAAATACATTCATTTAAATATCACTCGATCTGGACAGAATTTGATAGACTTCTACAAAATCTATAGACTCAAAATTTAAGTCGGCTAATGCACTAGGGTGGAACACAATGTTAGTAAAAAAATATGGGAAACATTTAAAGGTGAAGCAGTTTTAAGGAAACTTCGCAAAAGTTTATTTATGATTTATCGCTCGATATACATGTATTAGAAGTTTAGGAAAATTAGAGTAATTTTTACAACTTTTCGACTAAACAGTGGCGATTTTACAAGGACAATGTTGGTATTTTGACCATTTTTGTCGAAATCAGAAAAACATATATATGGGAGCTATATCTAAATCTGAACCGATTTCAACCAAATTTGGCACGCATAGCTAGAATGCCAATTCTACTCTCTGTGCAAAATTTTCACTAAATCGGAGCAAAAAATTGGCCTCTGTGGTCATATGAGTGTAAATCGGGCGAAAGCTATATATGGGAGCTATATCTAAATCTGAACCGATTTCAATAAAATTTTGCACACTTGACTACACTGCTAATTCTACTCCCTGTGCAAAATTTCAACCTAATTGGGGTAAAACTCTGGCTTCTGGGACCGTATTAGTGCATATCGGGCGAAAGATATATAGGGGAGCTATATCTAAATCTGAACCGATTTCAATGAAATTTGGCACACTTGACTATAGTACTAATTGTTCTTCTTGTGCAAAATTTTAAGCCAATCAGGGTAAAACTCTGGCTTCTGGGGCCATATAAGTCCATATCGGGCGAAATATATATATGGGAGCTATATCTAAATCTGAACCGATTTCTTCCAAAATCAATAGGGATCTATTCTGAGCCAAGACACATACTTGTGCCAAATTTGAAGTCGATTGGGTGAAAACTGCGACCTAGACTTTGATTACAAAATGTGTTCACGGACAGACGGACAGACGGACATGGCTATATCGACTCAGGAGCCCACCCTGACCATTTTTGCCAAAGACACCATGTGTCTATCTCGTCTCCTTCTGGGTGTTGCAAACATATGCACTAACTTATAATACCCTGTTCCACAGTGTGGAGCAGGGTATAAATATTGAAAAAATTTTCTATATTAATAAAATGTTGACAAAATTTTCTATATAAATAAAATTTTGACAAAATTTTCTATACATATAAAATTTTAACAAAATTTTTTATAGAAATAAAATTTTGACAAAATTTTCTAAGAAATAAAATTTTTACATAATTTTCTATAGATATAAAATTTTAACAAAATAAATATAGATATAATATAGATATAAAATTTTAACAAAAAAAGAAATAAAATTTTGACAAAATTTTCTATAGACATAAAATTCTTAGAAAGTTTTCTATAGAAATAAAATTTTGATAAAATATTTTATAGAAATAAAATTTTGACAAAATTTTCTATAGTAATTAAATTTTTACAAAATTTTCAATAGAAATAAAATTTTGACACAATTTTCTATGGAAATAAAACTTTGACAAAATTTTCTATAGAACTAAAATTTTGACAAAATTTTCTATAGAAATAAAATTTTGACAAAATTTTCTATATCAATAAAATTTTGACAAAATTTTCTATAGAAATAAAATTTTGACAAAATTTTCTATAGAAATAAAATTTTGAAAAAAAAAAATCTATAGACATAAAATTTGTAGAAAGTTTTCTATAGAAATAAAATTTTGACAAAATTTTCGATAGTAATAAAATTTTGACAAAATTTTCTATAGAACCAAATTTTGAAACAATTTTTATAGAAAAAAAATTTTGACAACATTTTCTATAGATATAAAAATGTAACAAAATTTTCGATAGAAATAAAATTTTGACAATATTTTCTATAGAAATAAAATTTTGACAAAATTTTCTATAGAAATAAAATTTTGACAAAAAAATTCTATAGACATAAAATTTTTAGAAAGTTTTTTATAGAAATAAAATTTTGACAAAATTTTTCTATAGAAATAAAATTTTGACAAAATTTTCTATAGAAATACAATTTTGACAAAATTTTCTATAGAAATAAAATTTTGACAAAATTTTCTATAGAAATAAAATTTGGACAAAATTTTCTATAGAAATACAATTTTGACAAAATTTTCTCTAAAACTAAAATTTTCACAAAATTTTCTATAGAAATAAAATTTTAACAAAATTTTCTATAGAAATAAAACTTTGACAATAGTTTCTATAGAAATAAAATTTTGACTAAAATTACAGATTTCCCATGTATTTGTATTTATTGTATTGAGAACACTGTGACATTCCTACATTCTTTTCCATTGAATGGTTTTTGATCCAATCGGAATATGTCGGTTTGTCGGTAATCAATAATAAGGTTTCATTTTGGTGGATATTTTTCAATGCATCAGTGAACTTTCAAATTGAAAAAGTATCGACAGAACTGACAATCCATTGGCCTCACGCAAATATGTATGCACGTACACATATACATATACGCACTTTTGTATCCATATATCCTTGCAATGCCAAGTACTAAATTCCTATTAGCATGTTGCTTGTCTGAAACAGTCAGCATTTCCAGGCTTTCAAATTGTGAACAAAGATTTTTTGGGATAGTGTTTGAATAATGGTGGGTGCATCAACATCATTATCGTCATCTGTGAAGGCAACACATTGTGTTTTTCCCCCTTCATACGCAATGACAACTCTGTTATAGGCTCTGATGATTTGATGAAAATCCTCTACGCACCCTTTTTTCCATTTAATGGGGGTTGGTTTGGATACAGAAAAAATCATTGCAGCTGTGTCAAAGTATTAACACCCAATTTTAAGTTCTATGGGAAATGGATTTTTTTTTTGTGGAAGCAAAAAAAGAAATAATGCATCGCTAAGCATTTATTGCAACATTGGCATTATGATTAAGGACATCATAATTTACTTGAAGTACTGGCCATAATAAACATATACACGTTCGTTTGTCTGGGGTTTTGACAAGGGTTCAAATCAATAATTTTCTTATTTTAAGTAGCAAGGACGTGTAGGAATGCATTGGCCATTAATATTTTAATGCTAATGGCAAAATTGTTGATTGCCTGGATTTAGACGAGATTTTATGAGACAATGAACTAATGATGTTTTGGTAGCAATCACAATGTGCAAAAGATCTGATATTTAATTTAACTCTCCATCCATCCATTTGACATATTGCAAAGATTTTATTTAGCCAGTTTTTTATACCCTCCACCATAGGATGGGGGGTATATTAACTTTGTCATTCCGTTTGTAACACATCGAAATATTGCTCTAAGACCCCATAAAGTATATATATTCTGTGTCGTGGTGAAATTCTCAGTCGATCTAAGCATGTCCGTCCGTCCGTCTGTTGAATTCACGCTAACTTCCGAACGAAACAAGCTATCGACTTGAAACTTGGCACAAGTAGTTGCTATTGATGTAGGTCAAATGGTATTGCAAATGGGCCATATCGGCCCACTTTGACGTATAGCCCCCATATAAACGGACCCCCAGATTTGGCTTGCGGAGCCTCTAAGAGAAGCAAATTTTATCCGATTCAGTTGAAATTTGGTACGTGGTGTTTGTATATGATCTCTCATAACCATGCTAAAATTGGTCCAAATCGGTCCATAATTATATATAGCCCCCATATAAACCGATCCCTAGGTTTGGCTTGCGGAGTCTCTAAGAGAAGCAAATTTTATCCGATCCGGCTAAAATTTGATACATAGTGCTAGTATATAGTATCTAACAAATGTGTAAAAATTGGTCCACATCGGTCCATAATTACATATAGGCCCCATATAAACGGAACCCAAATTTGGCTTGCGGAGCCCCTAAGAGAAGCATATTTCATCCGATTTGGCTGAAATTTAGTACATGGTGTTGGTATATGGTCCCTACTAACCATGCAAAAATTGGTCCACATCGGTCTATAATTATATATAGCCTCCATATAACTGATCCCCATATTTGGCTTACGTGGCCTCTAAGAGAAGCAAATTTCATCCGATCCGGTTGAAATTTGGTACATGGTGTTAGTATATGGTCTCTAACAACCATGCAAAAATTGGTCCACATCTGTCCATAATTATATATAGCGCCCCTATAAACCGATCCCCAGATTTGGCTTGCGGAGCCTCTTGGAGGGGAAAAATTCATCCGATCCGGTTGAAATTTGGTACATGGTGTTAGTATATGGTATTTAACAACCATGCAAAAATTGGTTCATATCGGTCCATAATTATATATAGCACCCATATAAACCGATCCCCAGATTGGCTTTCGGAGCCTCTAAGAGAAGTAAATTTCATCCGATCCGGCTGAAATTTCGTACATGGTGTTAGTATATGGTCTCTAGCAACCATGCAAAAATTGGTCCACATCAGTCAACAATTATTTATAGCTTCCATATAACCGATCCCCATATTTGGCTTACGTAGCCTCTAAGAGAACCAAATTTCATCCGATCCGGTTGAAATTTGGTACATGGTGTAAGTATATCGTCTGTAACAACAGTGCAAAAATTGGTCCACATCGGTCCATAATTATATGTAGTCCGCATATAAACCGATCCTCAGATTTCACCTCCGCAGCTTTTGGAGGAGCAAAATTCATCCGATCCGGTTGAAATTTGGTACGTGGTGAAATTTGGTATATTGCGCCAGTATATGGCCGCCAACAACCTTGCCAAAATTGGTCCATATCGGTCTATAGTTAGTATAGCCGATCTCCAAAAATAATCTACCAAAATTTTATTTCTATAGAAAATTTTGTCAAAATTTTATTAATATTCAAAATTTTGTCAAGATTTTATTTCCATAGAACATTTTGTCAAAATTTTATTTCTATAGAAAATTTTGTCAAATTTTTATTACTATACAAAATCTTGTGAAGATTTTATTTCTATAGAAATTTTTGTCAAAATTTCATTTCTATAGAAAATTTTGTAAAAAAATTATTCCTATAGAAAATTTTATTTCTATAGAAAATGTTGTCAAAACTTATTGCTATAGAAAATTTTGTAAAAATTTTATTGGTATAGAAAATTTTGTAAAAAATTTATTCCTATAGAAAATTTTATTTCTATAGAAAATTTTGTCACAATTTTATTTGTATAGAAAATTTTGTCAAATTTTTATTACTATACAAAATCTTGTCAAGATTTTATTTCTATAGAAAATTTTGTCAAAATTTCATTTCTATAGAACATTTTGTCAAAATTTTATTCCTATAGAAAATTTAAGTCAAAATTTTATTTCTATAGAAAATGTTGTCAAAACTTATTGCTATAGAAAATTTTGTCAAAATTTTATTTCTATAGAAAATTTTTTATTCAGCTTTTTTTGTTTAATTATAACCCGTGTGGACTAACTTACAATTGAGAAGACGGTGTTAAGAAGTTTGAAGATACCTTGCCATCGGCAAATGTTACCTCAACCCAAGTAATTCGTTTGTGGATGACAGTCTTTAGTACACGTTTCTATGCAATCTATGGTGGTGGGGACATAAGATTCGGCCTGGCCGAACCGTATATACTTGTTTTTATACCCTGCGCCACACTGTGGAACAGGGTATTATAAGTTAGTGCATATTTTTGTAACACCCAGAAGGAGACGAGATAGACACATGGTGTCTTTGGCAATAATGCTCAGGGTTGGTCCCTGAGTCGATATAACCATGTCCGTCTGTCCGTCCGTCCGTCTGTCTGTGAACACATTTTTGTGATCAAAGTCTAGGTCGCAGTTTCAGTCCAATGGCCTTCAAATTTGGCACATCTTTCTAATTTGGGTCAGAATAGAACCCTATTGATGTTGGAAGAAATCGGTTCAGATTTAGATATAGCTCCCATATATATCTTTCGCCCGATATGCACTAATATGGACCCAGCAGCCAGACTTTTATACCGATTTGCTTGAAATTTTGTACAAACATAACACTTAGTCGTATAGTCAAGTGTGCAAAATTTGATTGAAATCGGTTCAGATTTAGATATAGCTCCCATATATATCTTTCGCCCGATATGGACTTATATGGCCCCAGAAGCAAGATTTTTGGCGAATTTGGTTGAAATTTTTCACTAGGAGTACAATTAGTAGTATAGTCAAGTGTGCAAAATTTGATTGAAATCGGTTCAGATTTACATATAGCTCCCATATATATCTTTCGCCCGATATGGACTAATATGGTCCTACAAGCCAGAGTTTTGGCCCAATTTGGTTGAAATCGGTTGAGATTTAGATATAGCTCCCATATATATGTTTTTCTGATTTCGACAAAAATGGTCAAAATACCAACATTTTCCTTGTTAAATCGCCACTGCTTAGTCAAAAAGTTGTAAAAATTACTCTAATTTTCCTAAACTTCTAATACATATATATCGAGCGAAAAATCATAAATAAACTTTTGCGAAGTTTCCTTAAAATCGCTTCAGATTTAAATGTTTCCCATATTTTTTACTGAAATTGTGTTCCACCCTAGTGCATTAGCCAACTTAAATTTTGAGTCTATAGATTTTGTAAAAGTCTATCAAATTCTGTCCAAATCGAGCGATATTTAAATGTATGTATTTGGGACAAACCTTTATATATAGCCCCCAACAAATTTGACGGATGTGATATGGTATCGAAAATTTAGATCTACAAAAGTGGTGCAGGGTATAATATAGTCGGCCCCGCCCGACTTTAGACTTTCCTTACTTGTTTTTTGTTGAGAACTTTTCATTTTCTAATTTTAAAATAAATGAATACTGAATATTTCAGTAGAGATTTTGTTCACAAATAATTTGGGGAATTTTTCGTAAATATTAGGGATTTATTTGGGATTATTCATAAACATTAGAGAATTTTTCATATTGCTTTTTTGGGAAGTTTGCATCTTTTTGGGCTATTATTCACTTGGGGAATATTTCATATTTGTTTTTGTGCATCCTTCTACCAGTTGGCAGATTGCAACATTAGGGTTGCTCAATCCCTTTTAATTTTTTTCAAAATCATATTTAATCACCTTTAAAGACCTTTGTATTCTCTTAAGGAATAACATAATAGCGGAGTAAAACTAATTTTTTAATACACATTGAAATTTTTTTTTATTGATTGTAGTTAACCAACCATATCACCCGCATAATAAAAAAGAAAGAAAATAATACAAACCATGATGGAGCTAATAAAAAGAATTGCGTTTGACACATGTCCAAACAAAGTGGGATTTTAGACAAAAGTAGGCTCAATTGCAGCTGGATTTGGTGTTATTCAAAAAATGCTGGTGTCCAGTTTTTTGTTTAATATCTAGCTGGGTGGCAGTCTATAGACTAGCCAATATATATTTTTGGCAGTCAAGATGCATTGGCATACAATACTAGAATGCTGTGATTCCAGTTAATTCATTTTAAGGGTCATTGAAAAATAATTTATTGGCCATACAAACCAAATTTAAGGATAACACCTTGGAGAAAACGGATCAAAATACAAACGCACACATTTTCTGATGGTCAGTCCATTAGAAATGTTCACACATTGCCCATCTTTTGCAAGAAGTCCTTGTTATTTTCATCGCCATTGAAATACTTAGCACTCGACGCCTATAGACCTTGTACGCATGCGCAAATGTTTTTTTCCTTGGAAAATACTCATTAGACCATAAATCATGAAATCCTTGCAGGGTGCATTGTGAAAAACAAAAACATTTTAATTGCATTTCATTTTTCCTATTGTTTGGAATGCTCAATGACATTTGAAAATATTTATAATGACAATGGATATTGTCATTGACCATAATGTGAACACATAATTGCTGTTTACAACATAGTAGACATTGCAGAAGGTGCCACAAACTCAAAATAATTTTGGACAATTTTATGCTGCATAAATTTCCCTAGAATAGGTACTTGAGATTGTAAGGCGATAAGATCATGACCCTGCCCCCACCAATTGTCTATTGCTTTAATAGGGGAAATTTTAACAAATTTTAGGTGTAAGGACATTTTTGAAATATGATGAAATTCATCTGTGGCTATGCAAACTAAACTCAAAGACCACATACATATCTTCATTTGAAACTGCCTGTTTGTAGAATGTGGTGAGCAAACTAATCAACATGTTTAGTATGTCAATCACTATGTTGGTTTTTATGGTTTCTGGGAAATAATGAACAACAGGCGATGGGGAATAAATAAGTTTGAGTTAAATTTCATATGAAATATATTCGTAATTACAATAGCCATCAATTGCAAAAGTATTTCTAATCCAAGCAAATTAATAAAGATTTTCATATATAATATTAAAAAAAAAAAAAAAATAAAAAAAAAAAATTAAAAAAATATTGTCTTTGTTTTCAGGATATTGTTATTGACTTTTGTTTTAATAAAAAAAAAACTTTAATTAATTGAGTTTTTATTTGTATACATTTTAAAATTCAATTAAATATGCGAAATGGTCATACTATTGTTTCAATTAAAAACAAGTAATATATACGGCCGTAAGTTCGGCCAGGCCGAATCTTAGGTCCCCTCCACCATGGATTGCGTAGAAACTTCTACTAAAGACTGGCATCCACAATCGAATTAATTGGGTTGTGGTATCTTAAAACTTCTTAACATCGTTTTCTAAATTGTGAGTTAGTCCATACGTGGTATATATTAGACAAAAAAGGTATGTATAGGTAAGTCTACAAATAATTACGAATCGATATGGACTTCTGCACGGTACTTAGAGAGCCAGAATTGAAATATGAGGGTCGTTTTTATGGGGGCTATATACAATTATGAACTTGATATGGACCAATTTTTGTGTGATTGGGGATCGATTTATCTGAGGGCTATATATAACTATAGACCAATATGGACCTAGTTAGGCATGGTTGTTAACGGCCATATACTAGCACAATGTACCAAATTTCAACTGACTCGGATAAAATTTTGCTCCTCCAAGAGGCTCCAAAATCAAATCTCGGGATCGGTTTATATGGGGGGGGGGCTATATATGTTTATGGACTGATATGGACCACTTCTGGCATGGTTGTTAAATATCATATACTACCACCACGTACCAAATTTCAACCAGATCGGATGAATTTTGCTCTCCAAAAAGCACAGGAGGTCAAATCTGGGGATCGGTTTATATGGGAGCTATATATATTTATGGACTGATATGAACCAATTCCTGCATGGTTGCTGGATACCATATACTAACATCACGTACCAAATTTCAACCGAATCGGATGAATTTTGGTCTTCCAAGAGGCTCCGGAAGTAAAATCTGGTGATCGGTTTATATGGGGGCTATATATAATTATGGACCGATGTAGACCAATTTTTGCATGGTCATTAGAGACCATATACTAACACCATGTACCAAATTTCAACCGCATCGGCCGAAATTTGCTTCTCTTAGAGGCTCCGCAGGCCAACTCGGGGGATCGGTTTATATGGGGGCCATTAGCGTAGCTAGACAATTTTCCTAGGGGGGGCTATAGCCCCCCAAGCTAAAATTGATAGACTGAATTTATAGGTTCAATTAATGTTTTATTTCATAAAATTGAATAAAAAATTAGACATCAAAATAACTCGACAAACAATTTATAATAAAGCAACTAAAAGTAGTTCCACACTTTTCCCAGCAAAAAAATTGTGAGTTGTTCTAAAGGAACAACTTTAAAAGTACTTCCAAAAATGTCCTCAATTATTTTAACTACACAGGAAGTTTTTTTACTTAATTTTTTTTCATATTTTAATGTGTAATTTTTTGTTTTCTTTTTTTCAAATAGTTTAAAAAAAGAGTAAGAATAAATAAATTGGTACAAATTATTCAAATTTTGCCACAAAACTGCTAAATCCATTATAGAAAAATCGATAATTTTGGAAATTATTCCAGGAAAAACGTTTCAAACAAGCGTCAGAATGCATTAAAAATCATAAAAACAATAAAAAAATTATTTATTTGGGAAAAAATTTTTTAATTCACATTCAAAACACCGAATTCGGATCACACCTTAAGAAGTGATGCAAATTCATTGCAAATGCTGTTGAAACGGTCATATTACATTCATTGCTTCTCCGCCAATTTTGCACCACTTCTAGACCAAAAAGAACATTTTCACTACTTTTTTGGCAACGCTTTTACGCAGCATTATTAAGATATTAATTTATGAAAGAATAATTTTAATATCAATTACTATTTTTTTAATTAAATTGACTAAACTAAATCAATCATAAGTTCAACCACAGCTTTATTTCATAAATATCTGACTTCAAACATTGCCATCGGCAACTGCTACCACAACCCAAGTAATTCGATTGTTCATGAAAGTCTTTAGCGGAAATTTGTGCGATTGTATATACTTGTTTAATTTTTATAAAAATTAAAAAAACTATTGACATTTATTGAAAAATGGAAAATCATAAATAGAGTTTCAAATTCTGGGGGGGCTAAAATTTTTCTGGGGGGGTCTAAGCCCCCTCCCCAGAGGCCTTCCTACGCTTATGATGGGGGCTATATATAATTAGTGACCGATGTGGACCAATTTTTACATAGTTTTTAGGGACCATATACTTATACCACGTAAAAAATTTCAGCCGTATCGGTTGAAATTTGCTTCTCTTGGAGGCTCCGCAAGCAAAATCGGGGAATCGGTTTATATGGGGGCTATATATAATTATGGACCGATGTGGACCAATTTTTGCATGGTTATTAGAGACCATATACTAACACTACGTACCAAACTTCAGCAGGATCAAATGAAATTTGCTTCTCTTCGAGGATCCGCAAGCCAAATTTGGGGGTCCGTTTATATGGGAGCTATACGTAAAAGTGAACCGATATGGCCCATTTGCAATACCATCCGACCTACATCAATAACAACTACTTGTGCCAAGTTTCAAGTCGATAGCTTGTTTCGTTCGGAAGTAAGCGTGATTTCAACAGACGGACGGACGGACGGACATGCTTAGATCGACTTAAAATTTCACCACAACCCAGAATATGGGGTCTTAGAGCAATATTTCGATGTGTTACAAACGGAATGACAAAGTTAATATACCCGTCATCCTATGGTGGAGGGTATAAAAAGACCGATTAAATACGTATATAATTCAATTTGACAAAATTTTCTGTAGAAATAAAAGTTTGACAACATTTTCTATAGAAATAAAATTTTGACCGAATTTTCTATAGAAATAAAATTTCGACCAAATTTTCTATAGAAATAAAACTTTGACCAAATTTTCTATCGAAAAAAAAATTTGGTTGATTGTTTTTGGCGATACGGACAAATTTTTGTGTGATTGCGAAACGGCTATATATAACTATAGACCAATATGGACCAACTTTTGCATGGTTGTTTGCGGCCATATACTTACGCAATGTAGCAAATTTCACGAAAAATTTTATTAAAATTTTATTGCCATTTTCTATAGAAAGAAAATTTTGAGAAAATTTTCTATAAAAATAAAATTTTGACAAAATTTTCTATAGAAATAAAATTTTAACTATATTTTCTATAAAAAAAATGTTGACAAAATTTTTATAGAAATAAATTATAACCAAATATTGTCTATAGAAATAATATATTTCAATCATTAAACATATCTCTTATTCTGACCATTCCTGAATGAAAAAAACCCTAAAATTTTATTTCTCTAGAATGTTTTGTTAAAATTTTATTTCTATAGAAAAATTTCTCAAATGTTATTTCTATAGAAATTTTTCTCAAAATTTTATTTCTCTAGAATATTTTGTCAAAATTTTATTGCCATAGAAAATTTTGTCAAAATTTTATTGACATAGAAAATTTTGTCAAAATTTTATTTCTATAGGACATTTTCGTAAAATTTTATTTCTATAAAAAAAAATCTCAAAATTGTGTTTCTATAGAAAATTTTGTCAAAATTTTTCTTCTATAGAAAATTTTATTTCAAGGGAAAATTTTGTCAAAATTTTATTTCGAGAGACAATTTTGTTAAACTTTTATAGCTATAGAAAATTTTGTCAAAGTTTTATTGCTATGGAAAATTTTGTCAAAATTTTAATTCTTTAGAACATTTTGTCAAAATTGAATTTCTATAGAAAATTGTTTGTTTTAAGTTAGCATAATTACAAGATTTGGATGGACGAGCGAATTTAGCTGGATCGACTCACAGTTTCACCCCCACCTTACTTTATAAGATCTTGGACCAATATTTTCTTGCATGACAAACGGAATAAGAATTTTAGTCTATCTTCCATCCTATGGTGGAGAGTATTATAACAAAAGACCATGTCAGCATGATATCCTTTATAACGACAATGTATCTTTCTTGTAGTTAGACTACGTTGGTATCGCATCCAGCATGTGGCCTTCAAATGATAAAAATATTATCCAATAAACTCTTCAAGGAAAACATTGATTAACGATGGCCGGGGTTTTTATCGTTTGGCGTATCCATTTTCCAAGTGCACATTTTGCCATATGATATGATGGTGGGACAAATGCTTGCACGCGTAGAATAGGGTTTCCAAGAACTACAATTCCATACACACGCACATATAGACTTAGACGTAGATCTCAAATTCAAGTTCATGAAGTAACAATGATAGAAATTGCTGGAGGATATTTTAATAAGCAATATGTGGTTATTTGGTGTGATAACTTCACACCATATCAAGACAAGAGACGTCTCATATGGACTGACCCTACAATACAATATACCCATGCAATGACCTGAATTCTATTGCCTGAGTCTGCCAACATTCTTGGAATCGGTTTGATGGAAAACACATGCACACGTCAAGAAGCACCAACCAAGGCCTTATATATGTTCTGTATTTAGTGTCTCGCTGTGGTCACTATATTGTCCTCATTGTCAAGGTCATATTTCAATAGGTACATTTACTCATACCTTACTCTGGCGTGAGTATGCGAGGAATACCTGTCAAGGACCAAGTGAAATGAGAAATAAAATTTTGACAATATTTTCTACAAAATTAAAATATTGACAATATTTTCTACAGAAATAAAATTTTGACAAAACATTCTATAGAAATAAAATGTTGGCAAAATTTTCTATGGAAATAAAATTTTGACATAATTTTCTATATAAATAAAATTTTGACAAAATTTTTAATAGAAATAAAATGTTGACAAAATTTTTAATAGAAATAAAATGTTGACAAAATTTTCAATAACAATAAAATTTTTACCAAATTTTCCATAGCAATAAAATTTTTACCAAATTTTCCATAGCAATAAAATGTTGACAAAATTTTCTATAACAAGTAAGTAAAGCAGAAAGTCGGGCGGGGCCGACTATATCATACCCTAAACCACCATTACAGAATTAGTAATCATAAGCATTTGTGGGGTAACATATAGGTCTGGGAGATAAACCGCAGTTGCATATTTACGAAAATTAAGGGGTACATGTCTATGGGTGTTATGTGTCAATCTGACTATAGCTCATAGTCAATGTTGCCAGGGAAAATGTTCGATTTACCCTACAAGGACAAAAAAGTTCCCTACATTCCCATACATTCCCAAACAATTTTCCCTACTATATTTTTCGTTAAATTTAAAAAATTTTACAAAACAACAAGTATAAACGGCCGTAAGTTCGGCCAGGCCGAATCTTATGTACCCTCCACCGTGGATTGCGTAGACACTTCTACGAAAGACTGTCATCCACAAACGAATTACTTGGGTTGTGGTATCTTAAATCGTTTTCTAAATTGTGAGTTAGTCCATACGTGGTATACATTAGACAAAAACAAGTATGTGTAGGTACGTCTACAAATAATTACGAATCTATATGGACTTTTGCACGGTACGTAGGGAGCCAGAATTGAAATATGGTTGTCGCTTATATGGGGGCTATGTACAATTATTGATATGGACCAATTTTTGTGTGATTGGGGATCGATTTATCTGAGGGCTATATATGATTATGGACTGATATGGACCACTTTTGGCATGGTTGTTAACGGCCATATACTAGCACAATGTACCAAATTTCAACTGACTCGGATGAAATTTGCCTCTCCAAGAGGCTCCAAAACCAAATCTGGGGATCGGTTTATATGGGGGCTATATATGATTATGGCCTGATATGGACCACTTTTGGCATGGTTGTTAAATATCATATACTACCACCACGTACAAAATTTCAACCAGATGGGATGAATTTTGTTTCTCCAAAAGGCACCGGAGGTCAAATCTGGGGATCGGTTTATATGGGTGCTATATATAATTATGGACTGATATGAACCAATTCCTGCATGGTTGTTGGATACCATATACTTACATCGCGTACCAAATTTCAACCGAATCGGATGAATTTTGCTCTTCCAAGAGGCTCCGGAGGTCAAATCTGGGGATCGGTTTATATGGGGGCTATATATAATTATAGACCGATTTCGACCAATTTTTGCATTGGAGTTTGAGGCCATATATTAACACCACGTACCAAATTTCAACCGAATCAGATGAATTTTGGTCTTCCAAGAGGCGCCGGAGGTCAAATCTGGCGATCGGTTTATATGGGGGCTATATATAATTATGGACCGATGTGAACTAATTTTTGCATGGTTGTTAGAGACCATATACTAACACCATGTACCAAATTTCAGCCGGATCGGATGAAATTGCTTCTCTTAGAGGCCTCGCAAGCCAAATCTGGCGATCGGTTTATATGGGGGCTATATATAATTATGGACCGATGTGGACTAATTTTTGCATGGTTGTTAGAGACCATATACTAACACCATGTACCAAATTTCAGCCGGATCGGATAAAATTTGCTTCTCTTAAAGGCCTCGCAAGCCAAATCGGGGGATCGGTTTATATGGGGGCTACATATAATTATGGACCGATGTGGACCAATTTTTGCATTGTTGTTAGAGACCATATACTTACACCATGTACCAAATTTCAGCCGGATCGGATGAAATTTGCTACTCGTAAAGGCCTCGCAAGCCAAATTTGGGGGTCCGTTTATATGGGGGCTATACGTAAAAGTGGACCGATATGGCCCATTTGCAATACCATCCGACCTACATCAATAGCAACTACTTGTGCCAAGTTTCAAGTCGATAGCTTGTTTCGTTCGGAAGTTAGCGTGATTTCAACAGACGGACGGACGGACAGACATGCTCAGATACTCAGAGACTCAGAATTTCACCACGACCCAGAATATATATATACTTTATGGGGTCTTAGAGCAATATTTCGATGTGTTACAAACGGAATAACAAAGTCAATATACCCCCCATCCTATGGTGGAGGGTATAAAAATGGTTCTAAGTACTTTATTATCTTAAAACATGAATATGCAACGTATATAACTTAGAATATAAATTTGTATTACCACCACGGTTACCACAGTTGGTGGAATTCTACCCAAATTAGTAACCTTTTTTGTTAAATCTCTATAAAAATAAAATTTTGGAAAAAGTTTCTATAAACAAATTTTTGTGAGAAATTTTGACAATAAACTCTATAAAAATAAAATTTTGAGAAAAAATTCCACAGAAATAAAATTTTGAGAAAATTTTTTATAGAAATAATATTTTGAAAAAAAATTCTATAGAAATACAATTTTGACAAAATGTTCTACACCTTCACAAATAATCGCTTCTGTAACATATACTCCCAAACATATTTTGCTTCAAGCATATACATTTTTGGGTATTGCCCAAATATTTATATTTTTGATCTCTACCAATATATAATATGTTTGAAAGCATATTGGTCTAAACAATATATGTTTGGGTAGTCTAAGTTCCAAACATTTTGTATTTTTGCATCCAAATTCAATAATGTTGTCTTTCAAAAAACAATATGTTATTATTTTAAGCATATATATATTATATGCTTAAAAAAAATTCTCCCAAACAATATTGTGCTCAAAATTTTATTTATTTATTTACAATCATAATGAATTATGAAAACAAACAGGTAATATAGGTGCTAACAACATAGGTTTTCGACCTGAATGCTCAAAATTTTGTTTCTGCCCAATTGTATATTCCCCGACATCTTTCTCACTTCCACGAGATTTTTTAGTTCTTAGCACCTTTTTCTGTAATAAAAAAATAGTAGAAGAAATTATTTAATTTTATGATTTTTTTTGTTATTTTAATTTTACCTTTTGCCGGACGGGGATTCGAACAGCGGACCACACAGTTTGTACGGATCAAAGAAGTAGCTGATCAATTGCCCAAGGAAAAATAAAATGTTAATTTTGTAATAACAAGCAACAACCACCAACTTAATTCAATATCGCTCCCTGTTAAATAGCGCTCCAAGCTACTAAACACATATATGTTTATAGGCTATTTCTAAATTAATATATGTTTGCATTCAAGCATATTATATTTACAAACATTTTATGTCCCAAACATAATATGTTCTAACATATTAACATATATGTCCCAAACATGTTATGCTAGTTTATGAACATTATATGCTTGCACTCAAAAATATTGTGTTTAAAAATTTGTGTTCCAAACATATAATGTTTATAGCCAAACATATGAAAAACAGTCTTTTTCAACCGTGTATAGAAAATTTTGTCAAATTTTTATTTCTATAGAAAATTTTCCCAACATTTTATTTCTATTGAAATAAATAAAATTTTGACAATAAATTCTATATAAATAAAATTTTGAGAAAATATTCCACAAAAATAAAATTTTGAGAATAATTTTTATACAAATAATATTTTGAAAAAAAAATCTATAGAAATACAATTTTGACAAAATGTTCTATAGAAATAAAATGTTGACAAAATTCTCTACAGGAAAAAAGTTTACCACACATTGTTAAAGATCAAGCCTTGCCGGCTTCTAATTTCCTCCTCTAGAGCCACCAAAATGTAAAAATTATTACAAATTGTGTTGAGTGAAAATGTCCTACATTGTGGCCCTACGCTAAATATTAGAAAAACCCTACATATAGGGAATTTCCCCTACTTCTAGCAACACTGGCTGTGTTGATATTGCACCTACGGAGTTAGTATGCCACTAATATTGAGCCCATTATTAAAAAAGAGAAAATCGTTAAATTAGTGTGGGTAATAAATACAAATTTGTAAAAATCGAGCAATATTCTTATGTAAGAGCTACAAGTACGTATAAGTACGATCGGCTAGTACATCAAAATTTGAAATTTGAGTAACATTGGTTAATAAATAAGAGTACTATGGCCAAATTAGGGAAAATCAAGCGATGCATATATATGGAAGCTATATCTAAATCTGAACCAATTTGCATAATATTTTGCGGGTTTGGTTAATACCACAAAAGGTTACCTTGTGCAAGATTTGAGTAAGATCAGTTAAGAAATGAGGCCTGTATGGTCAAACATAAAGTTATTAGGGGCGAATTTTTCAAAATCGGGTGATACATATATGGGAGCTATATCTACATCTGAACCGATTTCGATGAAATTGTGCACATATAGTTAGTACTATAGAGGACTGGATCTAGCCAACTTTTAGTAAGATCGGTTAATAAATAAGGGTTCTATGGCCAAATTTGGGAAAATCGGGCTATGCATATATATAGGAGCTATATCTGAATCTGAACCGAACCAAATTTGAGTAAGATCGGTTGATAAATAAGGGTTTTATGGCCAAATTTAGAAAAATCGGGCGGTACATACATATGGGAGCTATAGTTAAATCTGAACCGATTTCGATGATTTTTTGCACATATAGTTAGTGCTATAGAAGATTATATTTAGCCAACTTTTGTTGGCTAAATTTGGGAAAATCGGGCGATACATATATATGAGAGCTATATCTAAATCTGAACCGATTTGGATGAAATTTTGCTGACTTGAAGGGCGATGGAAAAGATTACCTTTTGCCAAATTTGGTGACGATCCGTTTGAAAAAACGCGCAACGTGACCCCATTTGTCGAAATCGGGCGATACATATATATGGGAGCTATATCTAAATTTGATCCGATTTCTTCCAAATTCAATAGCGTTCGTCCTTGTGCCAAAAAAACTCGCTGTATCTATATAGAAATAAAGTTTTCTATCGAAATAAAATTTTGACAACATTTTCTATCGAAATAAAATTTAGACAAAATTTTCTATCGAAATAAAATTTAGACAAAATTTTTCAAATGACCTAAGTTGTTGAATTAAATGTTGACAAAGTTTTCTATAAAAAGTAAAAAACTTTCTATAGAAATAAAATTTTGTTGAAATTTCTATAGAAATAAATTTTTGTTGGAATTTTCTATAGAAAAAAAATTAATAATATTTTCTATAGTAATACAATTTTGACAAAGTTTTCTATAGAAATAAAATATTGGCAAAATTTTCTATAGAAAAAATCTTTACGAAATTTTCTATAGAAATAAAATTTTGTTGAAATTTTTTAAATAATAAAATTTTACTGAATTTTTCTGTAGAAATAAAGTTTTGTTGAAATTTTCTATTGAATTAATGTTTGATAAAACTTTCTATAGAAAGAGAATTTTGACGAAATTTTCTATATAAATGAAAATTTGACAAAATTTTCTAGTGAAATAAATTTTTGACAAAATTTTCTATGGAAATAAAATTTGGGCAAAGTTTTTATAAAACTAAAATTTTGTTAAAATTTTCTGTTGAACTAAATTTTGACAAATTTTTTTATAAAACAAATAACAAAATTTTCTATATAAATAAAATTTTGCTGAAATTTTCTATAGAAATAAAATTTTGACAAATTTTCTGTAGAAATAAAATGTTGACACATTTTATAATATTATTTCTAAGAAATAATAATATTGTTAGAAATAATATATTTCTCCTCAATCATTAAACAGATCTCGCATTCTGATCATTCTTGAATGAAAAAAAAAAACCCAAAGACCAACTCTCATCAAAAATAATTTCAACATATCACCAAGGACATCATGAGGCAATTAACCTTAGGATAGGCTCGTGTCCTTTTGTATTTCGTATTGGCATTTCCCATACTGTATCACTTTTCCAAGGTTATCGCGTGTCCGCTTCGAATCCAAGGTTCCTTTTTATAATTGATACATGAGGCCAGTCCTTGAAAGACTGCAATAATTTCCGTAATAATAGACAAATGTCTAATTACGCGTCTACGGAATTTTTGTAAGCATTTGGTCATTTTGAATGAACCTTGAATACTTCCTTTAATTACGCACTCGTAGTGCTTGTTTAGAGGATCTTTTTTTTAATGTTTTGGGCGTTGAATCTAACACGTGGCACTTGGAAAGGAATGTCGCCGATATGCTTGTGTGTTTTATATTTTATATATTTTCCCATTTGCAATTCCTCCATTAACAGCATATTAGTTCCTTACCTAGAGTGGTGGTAGTAAATGCATGGCCTTGTCTAAAAATATCCCACTGTGTTTGCATTAAAATATTTTGAATTATGTTTCCAAGTTTTCCATTCTCCCGCCCTATTCCCATTTCAAGGTTATTCCCACTGCTTAAGATTAAGATTATTGTAGTCTTAGTAAACAATCTTATGTTGGCTTCAAGGACGTGCCGTGAAATGTGAATATTTTGTCCTTTGAGTTATGAATCAATTACCAATCTCTGAAGGCTAATACTATAACCTTGGACTAACATAAGTGAGCTTCTGACATTGACGTTTTTTGACATTACTATTTATTCGTGTGTTTTATGTCTCCTCCCTATAGGATCAATCTATGAAGAGAGTTTATTGTGAATTAGCAAGGACATTTACTTTTGAGATACTTAATCTTTATATGAATATCTCTTCTAAATATTGACCATTGCCTGGCGACTTTCAGAAATCTATGGTATAGTAAACTCATAGAGATCGTATCAATTGGTCATATATAATAATAGATTTTTGGAAATGCGTATGAAGCTCGTATTACCTATATCAATGTGGCTCCAAAAGAAAAAAAAATGGACACATGGCATACAGGTGGACTTAAGGAAAAACCCAAAAAATGTGGAATATTTCAAAACAAGCAACTAACTTTTTTTAACGGAATGATTGGCACCACTTAAGGAAATTATCTCCACAAGGCTTAAATAATAGAAGTGTTGCCAGAATTACCGAAGGATTTGGTGACAATTGAAAATGTTTTTTCATATTGTGCACAAGATTTTTTGGTTGGAGTGCTAATTAAAAGAATTTAAATTTGATGTTAAACGATAAAAATACAGTAATTGATCCATGTCAATGGCAAGGCAATCGATAAACCCCAAACATACACATTGCCTGGGGCCAAATATACGCTCTGAGTATTAACCTAAACAGTAGCACTAAAATTTATTTTGTTTTTAATTATCTACCTAAAATTTTTTTAATGCATTTCCCTTTTAGCTTGCGGCACTTGTTCTTCAAGGAATTTGTAGGTAAAGAGTAATTTCATTTAAGACAATACCAACAACCTTTATATCACCACACATCAATGGCTGTCATATATCATAGTGGAATGCTGCATTTAATAGTTCCCGCATACATTTGTTTGTCTTTATGTCATTCATTCATCCATTCAATCATTTGTCTCACTATCTGCCAGTATTCTATTGGAGAAAAAAGGGGAGAAAAAAGTTCCATTCTTATTTAAACGGGCATAAACATGAACACTGAGAGAAAAAAGCTACGCCCAGAAAAGTAATATGTCAAAATTTTATTTCTATAGAAAATTTTGTTAAAATTTTATTTCTATAGAAAATTTTGTCAAAATTGTTTTTTTAGAGAAAATTTGGTAAAAATTATGTTTTTTTGATAGAAAATTTTGTCATAATTTCATTCCTATAGAAAATTTTGTCAAAGTTTTATTTCTATAGAAAAGTTTGGCCAAATTTTATTTCCATAGAAAATGTTTTAAAAATATCATTTCTATAGAAAATTTTGGAAAATTTCTATCTTTATAGAAAATGTTGTCAAAATTTTGTTTCTATAGGAAAATTTTTCCAAATTCTATTTCTATAGGAAAATTTTTCAAAATTCTATTTCTATAGAAAATTTTTTCAAAATTTTATTACTATAGAAAATTTTCTCAAAATTGTATTTTTTAAGAAAATTTTGTCAAAAACTTTATTTCTATAGAAAATTTTTTCATTTTTTTTTTTTTAGAAAACCTGTTTTCTCTCAGTGCCTACAAATCTTTCTACTTGGATGTAAACCCCCCTTCTCCTACATTGGGTCAAAAAGCCAATGCATTCTGTTGTGTGTAGATTTGTGGCGTTTCGATTATTAATGATTTTGAAATGTTATCAGCAAATCAATCTTCCTCCAGTCTCTGCTGCTGATCCACCAAACCTATAGGCCAGAGGATAGTTAATAGTGTTTGCATATCACATGCCGGCTTGTTGGGTACAGGTATGAGTATCTCCATCTCGCGACCGTTTTTCTGCTTCTCGACTACGACCACCACAACGCTGACCCTATGCGTATATCCACAGTCATATCATTAACCACAAATTGAAGTACCCAACGATAATGGCCAAAACATTTTCGAATGCATTCATTGTGAGAGCGATACAGAAAGTGAAGTGCGGCGTGTGGTTCGGGATATTCGACAGGGAATTGTGAAAAAAAACTACTGATAGAAGCAAATTGCATTTTCATGTTTGAGGTTGAGTAGTGTCTCTGATGGATCATCATTATCAACATTATCAGCATAATCATTAAACATCTCTTAAAACTGAAAACAAACGAACATAAATTCAACATGAAATGAAAACCCACAAATGCTTAAACAGAAGCTGCTATAAGCGTTGAGTTAGTAAACTGCAGGTATTGAAATCAGAATTTGATTTCACTTCAAAATCAATGAACGGGTGCAACATCAAACTTCATAAAAACTGACCTCTTTTTGTTATAACTTCCACGTTGAGATGGGAGGTATGGTGGGATGATCGATCCAAATGTAACACACATCAATTATTACACTGAAAGAAAAGTCATCTTTTTTGAGAAACAAAATTTTATTGCGAAATTCCATTAGATGCCTCGAAAGGAGTGCCGAGCCGAAATTCCCCCCCGAGAAATCTAATGGCTCTAAAATTCCGGTAGATGATGCGTCACCAAACTCCTCACTCCGTGGAACGCCACAAGAAAAACACTACGAAGGACACGACTTCCGTAGAGGAAGTCATCATGGTCCAAAATACCAAGGGAGGAATTTATACAACTACGGTTGTATAAAAGTGAGTATAGTGGCCCACTCAAATAAACACGGAAGAAGTAGAGAGAGAATTGGAAAATATTGAAGTTGTTATTTGAGATATCGGAAGAATATGGCAAGAGGAGGATGATGCAACCTTTTCTTTAGCAATATACAGCAAATACAGGAGCATAAAATCCTACTCTGCACGACGGAAACCCTTGCTTGGTCACCGTGCAATGGCTAGCATGCCCGCCATGCATACACAAGGTCGTGGGTTCAAACCCATTTTCGACCAAACACCAAAAAGTTTTCAGCGGTGGTTTACCCCACCTCAGAGTATTGTAAAAAATTTATTTCTATAGAACATTTTGTCAAAATCTTATTTCTGTAGAAAAAAATTCTCAAAATTTTATTTCTATGCAAAATTATGTCAAAATTTTATTTCTGTAGAAAATTTTTTCTAAATTTGTATTTCCATAGAAAATTTTGTCAAAATGTTATTTCAATAAAAAAATGTTATTTCAAAATTTTATTTCTATAAAAAAATTTTGTGAAAATTTTATTTCTATAAAAAATTTTGTCAATATTTTATTTCTATAAAAAATTTTGTCAAAATTTTATTTTTATAAAAAATTTTGTCAAAATTTTATTTCTATAAAAAATTTTGTCAATATTTTATTTCTATAAAAAATTATGTCAAAATTTTATTTCTGTAGAAATTTTTTTCTAAAACTGTATTTCCATAGAAATTTTTTTCAACATTTTAATTCCATAGAAAATATTGTCAAAATGTTATTTCAAAATTTTATTTCTATAAACAGAAATTTTGTGAAAGTTTTATTTCTATAAAAAATTTTGTCAATATTTTTTGTGTATGCATGGCTAGCATGCCATGCATACACAAGGTCGTGGGTTCAAACCCATTTTCGACCAAACACCAAAAAGTTTTTCAGCGGTGGTTTACCCCACCTCAGAGTATTGTAAAAAATTTATTTCTATAGAACATTTTGTCAAAATCTTATTTCTGTAGAAAAAAATTCTCAAAATTTTACTTCTATACAAAATTATGTCAAAATTTTATTTCTGTAGAAAATTTTTTCTAAAATTGTATTTCCATAGAAAATTTTGTCAAAATGTTATTTCAATAAAAAAATGTTATTTCAAAATTTTATTTCTATAAAAAAATTTTGTGAAAATTTTATTTCTATAAAAAATTTTGTCAATATTTTATTTCTATAAAAAATTTTGTCAAAATTTTATTTCTATACAAAATTATGTCAAAATTTTATTTCTGTATTTTATATTCTAAAATTGTATTTCCATAGAAAATTTTGTCAACATTTTAATTCCATAGAAAATTTTGTCAAAATGTTTTTTCAATAAAAAAATTTTATTTCAAAATTTTATTTCTATAAAAAAATTTTGTGAAAATTTTATTTCTATAAAAAATTTTATCAATATTTTATTTCTATAAAAAATTTTGTCAAAATTTTATTTCTATAAAAAAATTTTTGAAAATTTTATTTCTAATTTTGTCAAAATTTTATTTTTATAAATAATTTTGTCAAAATTTTATTTCTATAAAAAATTTTGTCAATATTTTATTTCTGTAAACAATTTTGTCAAAATTTTATTTCTATACAAAATTATGTCAAAATTTTATTTCTATAAAAAATTTTGTCAAAATTTTATTTTTGTAAAAAATTTTGTCAAAATTTTATTTCTGTAGAAAATTTTTTCTAAAATTGTATTTCCATAGAAAATTTTGTCAACATTTTAATTCCATAGAAAATTTTCTCAAAATGTTATTTCACTAAAAAAATGTTATTTCAAAATTTTATTTCTATAAAAAAATTTTGTGAAAATTTTGTTTCTATAAAAAATTTTGTCAAAATTTTATTTCTATAAAAAATTTTGTCAAAATTTTATTTCTATAAAAAATTTTGTCAAACTTTTATTTCTATAAAAAATTTTGTCAAAATTTTATTTCTATAAAAAATTTAGTAAAAATTTTATTTCTATAAAAAATTTTGTCAAACTTTTATTTCTATAAAAAATTTTGTCAAAATTTTATTTCTATTGAAAAAATTTTCAGGCTGGCTTAATGTCCAAATAATTTACTATATATTATTACAATATCTGTTTGATTTTATTAACCAGGAAGGTGAAGAGAATTGAGGTAGTCTCCATATGTAGAATTTAAATTCGGGAAGCATACCAATGGTATCGAACTGCTTTGGAAAGTATCAGTCATAAAATCCACTTGAAACCCTATATACTTTCAAGTAACCTGTTACGACGAAGAGTTTTCAAGGAAATTTGATTCATGGTGGTGGGTCTCGGCCGAATTTAAGCCATATTTCCTTGTTTTTGATAAAAAAAATTTTAGTGTCAAAAGAAAAATTTGTTTGTCTAATATTTCGTTCCTCACAAAAGAAAGCCATTCTGTCAGTGTACCTGTTAAATAGAAACTTTTGGTTTTTTCAACACTGTGCCTCGTAGGTTAAAATTGGCCACTTTTAAAGCATGACAGTCTGGAGTGTTTCTACGCACTTTTGTGCCTTTCAATTTTGTGGCATGTACGCATTAATTCTATGTCAGATTGATAAGCTCGTAACAGAGCAAAACATTCTTTTCGACCATATGCCTACCGTATCTTAAACAAAATCTCAACATTGACAGGAGCATACATTCTCTCTTAGCCAATAGCGACCAACGAAGAAAGATCATACACCTTGGAATAAAGTCCAACAAAGGTGCTTTCGCCAAAGCTTCATACAGATAATATCCTATGGCGGTCATTGCAGTTGTGCTTTACCAATGGCAGTTCCTAGTTTGTATGTAAAAATCTCATTCAACATTGTTGCATTCAGCTGATTTGATTAAATCTTTGATTATAGGATTTTTACATTGTCATTATTTTTCCAAATTTTTTGTTTATTTTTGGTTTTGTAAAACATGGCTGATTTTAAATGTTGCTGATCTGTCCCATTGTATTTATGTAAGTCTTCGTTGCTGATGGCTCAGCCGATGGTTTGGGATTAAATTCCTTTTCATTGTGTATCGCAGTATATTTATGAAAGCAATTTCGAGGGAAAATTGTAAGCATTTGTATTAGAGATCTTAAGAACGGGTGTTTTATGGCAAGCGAATAGCGCTTGTATTTTTTTTTTTTTTTTTTTTTGAAAAATAGAAATATGAAAATATTAAATGACAAGTAGGAATACACAAAGGTGGAGCAGAGCTGATTACAATTCAATAGGAAATTAAAAATTCATTTTCATAAAAAATATTCTCAAAATCTCATTCCTATAGCAAGTTTTCTCAAAAATTTTATTTCCAAAAAAAAAAAAATGTTCTCAAAATTTCATTTCTTACGAAATCTTGCCAAAATTTCATTTCTATAAGAAATTTAATGAAAATTTTCTCCAAATTTCAATGTTATAAGAAATTTTCTCAAAATTTCATTTCTGTAGAAAATTTAGTCAGAATTTCAGTTCTATTGAAAATTTTGTCAAATATACATTTCGATAAAAAATTTTGTCAAAATTTAATTTCTTAAGGAAATTTTTTAAAAGTTTCTTTGCTACAGGAAACTTTGTTAAAATTTCATTTCTATAGAAAATTTTATCAAAAATTAATTTCTACAGGAATTTTTTTCAAAATTTCATTTCTATAAGAAATTTTGTCAAAATTTCATTTCTATAAAAAACTTTGTCAATATTTCATGTCTATAGAAAATTTTGTAAAAATCATATATTTATAGAAAAATTTTTCAAAGTTTACACAATTTTATTTCTATAGAAATCAATTTTAAAATTTTGCCAAATTCTTATTTCTATAGAAAATTTTCTCAAAAAAAATTTTAACAAATTTCATTGCTATCGGAAATTTTGTCAAAATTTCTTTGCTAAAGTATATTTTGTAAAACTTCCATTTTGGTATGAAATTTTCTTATTTCATCTCATTCTTAGGCAATAGGCAATTTTATAATTATTTAATGTTTATAGCTAATTTTCATTTTTATAGGAATTATTCCCAAAATTTCATTTCTATATGAAAATTTTCCAAAATTTCATTTTTATATGAAAATTTTCCAAAATTTGATTTCTATATGAAAATTTTCCAAAATTTCATTTCTATACGAAATTTTTCCAAAATTTCATTTCTTAAGAAATTTTCTCAAAACTTTATTTCTGTAGGAATTGTTTTCAACATTTATTTCTTTTGTAAATTTTCTCAAAATTCCATTTCTATAGGAAATTATATAAAAATTCAATTTTTATTGGAAAATCTCCCACAACTTTATTTGTATAAGAACTTTTATTAAAATTTAATGTCTTTAGGAAATTTTATCAAGATTTAATTTCCATAGAAAATTTTCTCAAAATTACATTTCTATAGGAAATTTTGTCAACATTTAATTTCTATAGGGAATTTTCTTAAAATTTGATTTCAATAGAATATTTTCTGAAAGTTTCTTTTTATTGGCAATTTTGTAAAATTTTCATCTCCATAGGAAATATTTTCTGAAAATTTCTTTTTATAGGAAATTTTGTTAAACTTTCGTCGCCATAGGAAATTTTGTCAAAATTTCATTTCTGTAGAAAATTTTATCAATATTTAATTTCTATGGGAGATTTTTATCAAAATTCCATTTCTATGGGAAATTTTGTCAAAATTTCATTTCTATAGAAAATTTTGTGAATTTTTTATTTCTGTAGGAAATTTTATAATAATTTCATTTCTATAGAAAATTTAGTCAAATTTTTATTTCTATAGGCAAATTTCTCTAAATTTCGTTTTTATAGGAAATTCTCTCAAAATTTCGTTTCTATAGGAAATTTAATTTCCATAGAAATTTTTGTCAAAATTTCATTTCAATAGGAAATTTTGTCAAAATTTCATTTCAATAGGAAATTTTGTCAAAATTTCATTTCTAAAGGAAATATTTTGTCAAAAATTTAATTTCTATTGAAAATTTTGTCAAAAACATTTTTTTTCTATATAGGAAATGTTGTTTTTATACACTCAAAAAAACGTGAACTCTCTATTTCACTAAAGCCAATATAACTTTATTTTAGTTAATGGAATTATTATGTTTGGAGAAAGTTTCCTTTACTCTAATAATTTTTTGCGTACGTTAGTTAAATTAACTAAAACCGAGGGAAATATATACACAAATGAAGCATAAAGATTAACTAACTTCGTGTCTTCCACAAAATAGTTCAGTATTTCTTTACATTTGCAAATTTTACTACAAATGCGTTCATCATGAGCTTCGTATGTCACTAAAGACATTCTTGCAATTTTGAACTCCAATTTTTTCCTTCAAAATACAAATTTTTCTTTAACAAGTGAAAAAACTTAATTATGTCTAATAAATTTTCTTGAATTTGTCGAAAAATATTTACTTATTGTACTGACATCGGCGTGATGCCAGCGATTGTAATACTGTTTAGTTAATTTCTATTGAAAATGTTGTCTAATTTTTTTTTTTCTATATAGGAAATTTTGTTTTTATAGGATTTTTTTTTTTTGAAATTTTGTTAAACTTTCGTCTGCATAGAAAACTTTGTCAAAATTTCATTTCTGTAGAAAATTTTATCAACATTCCATTTCTATGGGAAATTTTGTCAAAATTTCATTTCTATAGAAAATTTTGTGAAATTTTTATTTCTGTAGGAAATTTTATAATAATTTAATTTCTATAGAAAATTTTGTCAATTTTTTATTTCTATAGGAAAATTTCTCTAAATTTCATTTCCATAGGAAATTTCATTTCTATAGGAAATTTAATTTCCAAAGAAAATTTTGTCAAAATTTAATTTCAATAGGAAATTTTGTCAAAATATCATTTCTAAAGGAAATATTTTGTCAAAAATTTAATTTCTATTGACTATTTTGTCAAAAAGATTTTCTTCTATATAGGAAATTTTTATTTTTATAGGAAATTTTGTTAAATTTTCGTCTCTTTAGGAAATTTTGTCAAAATTTCATTTCTGTAAAAAATTTTATCAAAACTCCATTTCTATGGGAAATTTTGTCAAAATTTCATTTCTATAGAAAATTTTGTGATATTTTTATTTCTATAGAAAAATTTCTCTAAATTTCATTTTTATAGAATTTTTTTTCAAATTTTTATTTCTATAGGAAACTTTATCTAAATTTCATTTTTATAGGAAATTGTCTCAAAATTTCACTTCTATAGGAAATTTAATTTCGAAAGAAAATTTTGTCAAAATTTAATTTCAATAGGAAATTTTGTCAAAATTTCATTTCTAAAGTAAATATTTTGTCAAAAATTTAATTTCTATTGAAAATTTTGTCTAATTTTTATACCCTTCACCACTACTGTGGTACAGGATATAATAAGTTTGTGCATTTGTATGTAACGCCAAGAAGGAAAAGTCTGAGACCCATCGTTTAGTTTACCGACCGTCTTAGAATTAAATACTGAGTCGATTTAGCGATGTCCGTCTGTCTGTTTGTCTGTCTGTCTGTTTGTCTGTCTGTCTGTCTGTCTGTCTGTCTGTCTGTCTGTCCGTCTGTCTGTTGATGTATTTTTGTGTGCAAAGTACAGCTCGCAGTTTTGGTCCGATTGTCCTAAAATTTGGTATAGGGTCCTGTTTCGGCTCAAAGACGATCCCTATTGGTTTTGGAAAAAATCGGTTCAGATTTAGATATAGCTGCCATATATATTTTTCACCCATCTGGTCATAATTGGCGTGTATATCAATCGATCTTCCTCAAATTCCGTACATCCGAATATTTTATGAGCCTCGAAAAACTTGCAAAATATCAGCCAAATCGGTTCAGATTTAGATATAGCTCCCATATATAGCTTTCGCCCGATTTACACTCATTTGCCCACAGATGCCAATTTTTTGCTCCGATTTAGTTGAAATTTTGCACAGGGAGTAGAATTAACATTGTAGCTATGCGTGTCACATTTGGTTGAAATCGGTTCAGATTTAGATATAGCTCCCATATATAGCTTTCGCCCGATTTACACTCAAATGACCACAGAGGCCAATTTTTAACTCCGATTTAGTTGAAATTTTGCACAGGGAGTAGAATTAGCATTGTAGCTATGCGTGCCAAATTTGGTTGGAATCGGTTCTGATTTAGATATAGCTCCCATATATATGTTTTTCTGATTTCGACAAAAATGGTCAAAATACCAATATTTTCCTTGTAAAATGGCCACTTCTTAGTCGAAAAGGTGTAAAAATGAATCTAATTTTCCTAAACTTCTAATACATGTATATCGAGCGATAAATCATAAATAAACTTTTTCGAAGTTTCCTTAAAATTGCTTCAGATTTAAACGTTTCCCATATTTTTATACCCTGCTCCACACTGTGGAACAGGGTATTATAAGTTAGTGCATATGTTTGCAACACCCAGAAGAAGACGAGATAGACACATGGTGTCTTTGGCAAAAATGCTCAGGGTGGGCTCCTGAGTCGATATAGCGATGTCCGTCTGTCCGTGAACACATTTTTGTAATCAAAGTCTAGGTCGCAGTTTTAGTCCAATCGACTTCAAATTTGGCACAAGTATGTGTTTTGGCTCAGAATAGATCCCTATTGATTTTGGAAGAAATCGGTTCAGATTTAGATATAGCTCCCATATATATATTTTGCCCGATATGGACTTATATGGCCCCAGAAGCCAGACTTTTACCCTAATTTACTTAAAATTTTGTACAAGAAGAACAATTAGTACTATATTCAAGTGTGCCATTGAAATCGGTTATTGAAATCGTTTCAGATTTAGATATAGCTCCCATATATATCTTTCACCCGATATGGACTAATACGGTCCCAGAAGCCAGAGTTTTACCCCAATTTGGTTGAAATTTTGCACAGGGAGTAGAATTAGTATTGTCGCTATGCGTGCCAAATTTGGTTGAAATCGGTTCAGATTTAGATATAGCTCCCATATATAGCTTTCGCCCGATTTACACTCATATGACCACAGAGGCCAATATTTTGCTCCGATTTAGTTGAAATTTTGCACAGGGAGTAGAACTAGCATTGTAGCTATGCGTGCCAAATTTGGTTGAAATCGGTTCAGATTTGGATATATCTCCCATATATAGCTTTCGTCCGATTTACACTAATATGACCACAGAGGCCAATTTTTAACTCCGATTTAGTTGAAATTTTGCACAGGGAGTAGAATTAGTATTGTAGCTATGCGTGCCAAATTTGGTTGAAATCGGTTCAGATTTAGATATAGCTCCCATATATATGTTTTTCTGATTTCGACAAAAATGGTCAAAATACCAACATTTTCCTTCTTAAATCGCCACTGCTTAGTCGAAAAGTTGTAAAAATGACTCTAATTTTCCTAAACTTCTAATACATATATATCGAGCGATAAATCATAAATAAACTTTTGCGAAGTTTCCTTAAAATGGCTTCAGATTTAAACGTTTCCCATATTTTTTTTTTTACTAAAATTGTGTTCCACCCTAGTGCATTAGCCGACTTAAATTTTGAGTCTATAGATTTGGTAGAAGTCTATCAAATTCTGTTCAGATCGAGTGATATTTAAATGTATGTATTTGGGACAAACCTTTATATATAGCCCCCAACACATTTGACGGATGTGGTATGGTATCGAAAATTTAGATCTACAAAGTGGTGCAGGGTATAATATAGTCGGCCCCGCCCTACTTTAGACTTTCCTTACTTGTTTTTTACTAACATTGTGTTCCACCCTAGTGCATTAGCCGACTTAAATTTTGAGTCTAAAGATTTTGTAGAAGTCTATCAAATTCTTCCAAATCGAGTGATATTTAAATGTATGTATTTGGGACAAACCTTTATATATAGCCCCCAACACAATTGACGGATGTGATATGGTACCGAAAATTTAGATCTACAAAGCGGTGCAGGGTATAATCGACCACGCCCGACTTTAGACTTTCCTTACTTGTTTTCTATAGGAAACTTTTTCAAAGTTTCATTTCTAGAGGAAATTTTCTCATAAATTTCATTTGTATTGAACATTTTGTCAAAATTTTATTTCTATAAGAAAATTCTGTCAAAATTGTATTTCTATTGAAAATTTTCTCAAAAATTTCATTTCTATAGCAAATTTTCTCAAAATTCCATTTCTATAGGAAATTATGTTTTTTGGATATGTTTGGAGTGTATGATAACAGATCATATTGGTACCCAACTAAGCTTTGATAAATTTTTTTTCGTATTATAAGGAAATATAAAAAGTACCTAGTAAATCGAACCAAATTTCTATTCGTATTACATTCAAGGTCTATACTCTCTTATGAGCAAAATTGAACAACAATGTATGACACAAAGAACTTATATACCATCAATTACATCTAGCCCTACTTTTGTAATAACCCTGAACAAAAATACGATTACCAATTTCAAATTTCCCAGGCTGATGTCAATAGCATTGACTTTAGCCATAATGGTCAATGGTGTTTTGTTAAACAAGGTCACTTACGAGTATTTACCTGAACAAGCACCCGCACCAATTGCTATTTGGTCCTTACGAAGGCCATAAATTACTCAGAAATATGTCAATACAATATTGTATCCAAAGTCACAATGTCCTTTTTTGCTGTTGGCTCTTTTGTCTACATTTTGGCGTAAAAAATAATTTATTATGTGATGTCCTTGCAACTGTTAATATAGGCATAGGGTCCTTTGTTGTCCATTCGTTGGATTTAGGACCTTTTCCTATAAACCAAAATGAACCCATCGAATTCTCACTGCTACAGACGGAAGTTTAATAGAATACATAATTGGATGTGAGCGGAAGGACACAAAATAAATCGATTTAATTGTCCCCTCTATTTGCAAAAAAAAGGAAAATAAACCAACAACCCGAAAAAAATCTTTAAGGTAGAATAATCCAGTATCAGAGTTGCGCAAAAAAAAATCGCTAACTCACATTAGTTCAAATAGCCATTTCCACTTGAACATTGGATCTGTATAACTTCCCACCTGCAGATGAGTTTATAAAGGGTGATTCTTTTGAGGTTAGGATTTTCATGCATTAGTATTTGACAGATCACGTGGGATTTCAGACATGGTGTCAAAGAGAAAGATGCTCAGTATGCTTTGACATTTCATCATGAATAGACTTACTAACGAGCCACAACGTCGAATTTTCAGTGAATGGGCCCTAGAAAAGTTGGCAGAAAATCCGCTTTTTTATCGACAAATTTTGTTCAGCGATGAGGCTCATTTCTGGTTGAATGGCTACGTAAATAAGCAAAATTGCCGCATTTGGAGTGAAGAGCAACCAGAAGCCGTTCAAGAACTGCCCATGCATCCCGAAAAATGCACTGTTTGGTGTGGTTTGTACGCTGGTGGAATCATTGGACCGTATTTTTTCAAAGATGCTGTTGGACGCAACGTTACGGTGAATGGCGATCGCTATCGTTCGATGCTAACAAACTTTTTGTTGCCAAAAATGGAAGAACTGAACTTGGTTGACATGTGGTTTCAACAAGATGGCGCTACATGCCACACAGCTCGCGATTCTATGGCCATTTTGAGGGAAAACTTCGGAGAACAATTCATCTCAAGAAATGGACCGGTAAGTTGGCCACCAAGATCATGCGATTTGACGCCTTTAGACTATTTTTCGTGGGGCTACGTCAAGTCTAAAGTCTACAGAAATAAGCCAGCAACTATTCCAGCTTTGGAAGACAACATTTCCGAAGAAATTCGGGCTATTCCGGCCGAAATGCTCGAAAAAGTTGCCCAAAATTGGACTTTCCGAATGGACCACCTAAGACGCAGCCGCGGTCAACATTTAAATGAAATTATAAGTAAATGTCATGGACCAATCTAACGTTTCAAATAAAGAACCGATGAGATTTTGCAAATTTTATGCGTTTTTTTAAAAAAAAAAGTTATCAAGCTCTTAACAAATCACCCTTTACTATGCCCTCACGGCAATTACAGTTTTAATGTACAAAAAAAGCTTAAGATGAAGTGAATCCACAAACCAGTCAGATATTTCATCGTCCAGTTTGTGGCAACGGATGCATTGACTACAAAAGCGAAATATGGTGGTTAGCAAAATTCAAAGAAATGCTAAAAATACTGCAGTTACCATTGCACATTGCAGCAGTGATTAATTACTTCCGATCTGTTTGCTATTGAAATCTGGAAATGGTTGATGGTGAGCTACATTAGGTATTATAAATTGAACAGTAACTTTTGGAAATAGCTCAGTTGTGAATATATAGGAGAGTATATTCATGGGAAATTTTTACAACATTTTATTTCGAAAGGAAAGTTTTTCATTAAGAAATTTTCTCAAACATTTCATTTCTTTATAAAATTTTCTAAAAATTTCATTGCTAGAGAATATGTTATAGCCATTAGAATTTTTTTTTTTTTTTTAATTTTATAAAAATTTAGTTTGTTCAAAATTTCATTTCTATGGGAAATTTTATCGAAACTTCATTTTGAGAGAAAATCGCTTTTAAACTTCATTACGAAAATTTCATTTCTGTAGGAGATTTTCTCACAAATTTCGTTTTTATGAAAATTTTCTCAAAATTTAATTTTAAAAGAATTTTAATAAAATTTTAATTTTTGTAAGAAATTTTGCCAAAAAGTCATTTCTGTAGGAATTTTTATCAAAATTTCATTTCCATAGAAAATTTTGTCAAAATATAATTTCTTTAGGAAAATTTATCAAAATTTTTAGAAGAAATTTTATTAAGAATTCATCTCTACGGGAATTTTTCAAGAAATTTAATTTTTATAGGAAATTTTCTAAACCTTTCACATCTATAAGAAATGGTCTAAATATTTCATTTCTATAGGTAATTTTCTAACAATTGCATTTCTTTGTGAAATTTTCTCAAAATTTCATTTCTGTATGAAAGTTTTGCAAAATTTCATTTCTATGGGAAAATTTTCTAAAAATACCTTTGCAACGGAAATTTTGGCAAAAGTTTTTTACTATAATAAATTTTGCCAATATTTTTTTTTAGTTTCATTTCTATGAGAAATTTTATCGCAATTTCATTTTGAAAGAAAATTTTACGAAAATTTCATTTCTGTAGGAAATTTTCTCACAAATTTCGTTTCTATGAAAATTTTCTGAAAATTTAATTTTAAAAGAATTTTGATAAAATTTTAATTTTTGTAAGAAATTTTGCCAAAAAGTCATTTCTGTAGGAATTTTTATCAAAATTTCATTTCCATAGAAAATTTTGTGAAAATATAATTTCTTTAGGAAAATTTATCAAAATTTTTAGAAGAAATATTATTAAGAATTCATCTCTACGGGAATTTTTCAAGAAAATTAATTTTTATAGGAAATTTTCTAAAACTTTTACATCTATAAGAAATGGTCTAAATATTTCATTTCTATAGGTAATTTTCTAACAATTGCATTTCTTTGCGAAATTTTCTCAAAATTTCATTTCTGTATGAAAGTTTTGCAAAATTTAATTTCTATGGGAAAATTTTCTAAAAATACTTTTGCAACGGAAATTTTGGCAAAAGTTTTTTACTATTTATTTTGCCAATATTTTTTTTATACCCTCCATCATAGGATGGGGGTATATTAACTTTGTCATTCCGTTTGTAACACATCGTAATATTGCTCCAAGACCCCATAAAGTATATATATTCTGGGTCGTGGTGAAATTCTGAGTCGATCTAAGCATGTCCGTCCGTCCGTCTGTTGAAATCACGCTAACTTCCGAACGAAACAAGCTATCGACTTGAAACTTGGCACAAGTAGTTGTTATCGATGTAGGTCGGATGGTATTGAAAATGGGCCATATCGGTCCACTTTTACGTATAGCCCCCATATAAAGGGACCCTCAGATTTGGCTTGTGGAGCCTCTAACAGAAGCATATTTCATCCGATCCGGCTGAAATTTGGTACATGGTGTTGGTATATGGTCTCTAATAACTATGCAAAAATTGGTCCACATCGGTCCATAATTATATATAGCCCCCATATAAGCCGATCCCCAGATTTGACCTCCGGAGCCTCTTAGAGGAGCAAAATTCATCCGATCCGGTTGAAATTTTGTAAGTGGTATTAGTATATGGTCTCTAACAACCGTGCAAGAATTGGTCCATATCGGTCCATAATTATATATAGCCCCCATATAAATCGATCCCCATATTTGTCCTCTGGAGCCTCCTGGAGGAGCAAAATTCATCCGATCCGGTTGAAATTTGGAACATGGTGTTAGAATGTGGTCTCTAACAAACACGCCAGAATTGGTCCATATCGGTCCATAATTATATATAGCCCCCATATAAACCGTTCCGCAGACTTGATCTCCGGAGCCTCTTGGAGGAGCAAAATTCATCCGATCCGGTTGAAATTTGCAACGTGGTGTTAGTATAAGGCCGCTAATAACCAATGCAAAATTGGTACATATCGGTCTATAGTTATATGTAGCCGATCCCCAATCACACAAAAATTGGTCCATATCGGTTAATAATCATGGTTGCCACTCGAGCCAAAAATAATCTACCAAAATTTTATTTTTATAGAAAACATTGTCAAAATTTTATTTCTATAGAAAATTTTGTCAAAATTTTATTTCGATAGAGAATTTTGTCAAAATTGTATTTCTATAGAAAATTTTGTCAAAATTTTATTTCTATAGAAAATTTTGTCAAAATTTTATTTCCATAGAAATTTTTTCCAAATTTTACTTCTATAGAAAATGTTGTCAAAATTTTATTTCTATAGAAACTTTAAACTTCATTATATACGTATTTAATCGGCCTTTTTTAGTTTAATATATACCACGTATGGTATTACGGTGTTAGGAAGTTTAAAGATACCTTGCCATCGGCTTCAGTAGAAGTTTCTACGCAATCCATGGTGGAGGGTACATAAGCTTCGGCCTGACCGAACTTACGGCCGTATATACTTGTTTGATTTAATATATACCACGTATGGACTTACTTACAATTTAGAAGACGGTGTTAGGAGATGTTAAGATACATTGCCATCGGCATGCGTTACCGCAACTCAAGTAATTCGATTTTAGATGCCAGTGTTTAGAAGAAGTTTCTACGCAATCCATGGTGGAGGGTACATAAGCTTCGGCCTGGCCGAACTTACGGCCATATGTACTTGTTAAAGAAAATTTTGTCGAAATTTCATTTCTATAGGTTTTTTTTCAAAATTTTATTTTTGGAGAAAATTTTATCAAGATTTAATTTTTAAAAGAAATTTTGTTAAAATTTTATTTCTCTAGACAATTTTGTAAAAATTTTATATGTACAGGAATTTTGTCAAAATTTAATTTCTATTGGATTTTTTTTTTAAATATCATTTCTACTGGAAATATTATCGTACACATACGGCCCCGAAAAGTCATCCACTATCTTTCAAACCAAATTAATATCCTTTACGCAAATGCATTGCGCTTACAAAAAAAAAAACGATGCGATCCAAGCAAAATGCAGTAGAGAATTTCCCGCACATTTCTGCTTGAATATATTTTACAAAATATTTATATGGGTCCAGCCAGCATCAACTTTTTCTTCTTTCGTTTACATGGCAATTTCCGGCAAAACATTTAAAGGACAATATGTTCTTCCAGGAAGAAAGTGTGGCGATGGGAAAAAGGATACTGTCAGTCCATGGGAAAAATAATATCCAGCAGTGGTTGACCAACATTGCCAAGGCAAGAGCGTATACGTATCCTTATGATCCAGACGGACAAAGCCAAATATCCCAGGCGAATGCACAATCATTGCAAAACAATAAAGCCAAACGATGCCGGACGATGAAGGATGCAGAATTTATTTTTATTGAATTTAAAATACAGAGTGCAAAACTTCAAAACGGAAATTGGTTTTATTCCATTTTAAATGGTCACATCTTGTATGTATAAATATACCATAGAAGAAAACTTAATACGAATACGTTTATAGAGTTGTCTATGGTAGAGAAAGAGAGAGAGAGAGAGCTGAATGTTGATTTCTTTAATTAAGACCTTTTTGATTTATCAGGATAATAAGGATATTTCATCACTTTTTTGTTAACGAATAATTAAGAAAAATTGAGATTTCTCTATTTGCCATAAAATAGTAATTACACTCAATAAAAGTTTACTCGGATCCAAAGGTTTTGACCTTCCCTTAAGGATTTGGCTATTTATTCCGAGCCCAAGATGCGGCTTCTTCAAAATAAAGAAATTTTTTAGCGACCCATCTGGCTTTAGATCTAGGACCAATAAAATTAAACTTAGGATACAGATCTCATTTATCAATTTTTTTTCTTTTCGCGGTTTAATAATAAAGTTACTCACGCACAAACAAATGCCAGGTTAAAAATCCAAATTATAACGGATTAAAAAAAAAAAACATTTTTATACCCTCCACCAAAGGATGAGGGGTATATTAACTTTACCATTCCGTTTGTAATACATCGAAATATTGTTCTAAGACCCCATAAAGTATATATATTCTGGGTCGTGGTGAAATTCTGAGTCGATCTAAGCATGTCCGTCCGTCCATCGTCTGTTGAAATCACGCTAACTTCCGAACGAAACAAGCTATAGACTAGAAACTTGGCACAAGTAGTTGTTATTCATGTAGGTCGGACAGTATTGCAAATGGGCCATATCGGACCACTTTTACGTATAGCCCCAATATAAACCGATGCTCAGATTTGGATTGCGGAGCCGCTTGGTGGAGCAAACTTCAACCGATCCGGTTGAAATTTGGTACATGGTGTTAGTATACGGTATCTAACAACCTTGCAAAAATTGGTCCAAATTGGTCCAAAAATATATATAGCCCCCATATAAACCGATCACCTGATTTGGCTTGCGGAGCCTCTAAGAGAAGCAAATTTTATTCGATCCGGCTGAAATTTGGTACATAGTGCTAGTATATGGTATTTAACAAACATGCAAAAATTGGTCCACATCGGTCCATAATTATATGTAGCCCCCATATAAACCGATCCCCCGATTTGGCTTGCGGTGCCTCTAAGAGAAACAAATTTCATTTGATCCGGTTGAAATTTGGTACTGGTGTTAGTATATGGTCTCTAACAACCTTGCAAAAATTGGTCCAAATCGGTCCATAATCATATATAGCCCCCATACAAACCGTTCCCGAGATTTGGTTTTGGAGCCTCTTGGAGGAGCAAATTTCCTCCGAGTCAGTTAAAATTTGGTACATTGTGCTAGTATATGGCCGTTAACAACCATGCCTGTTGAACCACGTCTGTTGAAATCATGCTACTTCCGAACGAAACAAGCTATCGATTTGAAACTTGGCACAAGTGGTTGTTATTGATGTAGGTCGGATGGTATTGCAAATGGGCCATATCGGTTCACTTTTACGTATAGCCCCCATATAAACCGATCCCCTGATTTGGCTTGCGGAGCCTCTTAGAGAACCAAATTTCATCCGATTCGGCTGAAATTTGGTACATGGCATAAGTATATGGTCTCTAACAACCATGCACAAATTGGTTTATATCGGTCCATGATTATATATAGCACACATATGAAGCGATCCCCAGATTTGACCTCCGGAGCCTTTTGGAGGAGCAAAATTCATCCGATCCGGTTGAAATTTGGAACGTGGTGTTAGTATATGGCCGCTAATAACCATGCCACATCGGTCTATAGTTATATATAGCCGATCCCCAATCACACAAAAATTGGTCCATATCGGTTCATAATCATGGTTGCCACTCGAGCCAAAAATAATCTACCAAAATTTTATTTTTATAGAAAACATTGTCAAAATGTTATTTCTATAGAAAATTTTGTCAAAATGTTATTTCTATAGAAAATTTTGTCAAAATTTTATTTCTATATAAAATTTTAACAAAATTTTATTTCTATAGAAAATTTTGTCAAAATTTTAATTCTATAGAAAATTTTGTCAAAATTTTATTTCTATAGACAATTTTGTCAAAATTTTATTTCTATAGAAAATTTTGTCAAAATTTTATTTGTATAGAAAAATTTGCCAAAATTTTATTTCTCTAAAAAATTTTGTCAAAATTAGTTTCTCTAAAAAATTTTGTCAAAATGTTATTTCTATAGAAAATTTTGTTAAAATTTTATTTGTTTACAGATTTTTTTAAAAAAATCTTTTTATAGCAATTTTTTTTCGAAATTTTATTTTTATAGAAAATTTTGTCAAAATTTTTTTTCTATAGAAAATTTTTTAAAAATATTATTTCTGTTGAAAATTTATATTTGTTGGAGAGGAATATTTTTGCAAAATCTACCAAAACATCGTGAATTATACCAATCTACCAGACAGGAAAAACTACCATTGTTTTGGTAGAATTCTACCAACTGTGGCAATCGTGTTCTACGATCGAAAACTTCCATAGTACATTGATGCTGACTTAATCCTAATAGATCTTTGTTCCAAACATTGGCTTTCCGGAAATGCCAAATACAGTTAAAATAATCTGACATTGGGTGACATTCTGTCATTTTGTGATGTATTAATTGAAGAGATTTCCTTATGTAATGTTTAACTATCAATCATTTCCTATTTTAATAACAATTGTGTAACATTTGAGAATAGAGCTGCATTAAATTAAATGTAATGTCATTGGTATTACAAGCCGGAAATTGTTTTTTTTTTTTTATTATGTTCTATTCATTACAAATCCAATTTCACAAACGGGCTTCCCCGTTTGTTCTTTTCGGAAACCGAACATTGTTCATAAAAATTTCATTAAGATCTAGAAAACTCATAGGAAACATTTAATCCACCATCATCCCTTGGTTAAATATTACAAATGTCGAACAATTCGATGATCGTGACAAATATGTAATTCCTTAGGGGCCATCATGTACGCATACAGTCTCAGGCCTAAGACTGTCGGCTTGGTGTCTTCTAAACGCACCCCTTGTAATCCTGTCAATTACAATCATATATTGCAAGAAATTGTAAACGAAATAAATCTCATATTGAAAAAAAGATTTTTTTTCATTGTCTATGCTTTTGCAATAGTTTCACTAAAAAGTGTGCTGTTTGTGTTGCCTCTAAGGGTTCGATTGTTTGTTATTGTTGCCGTTTGTACATATTTTTCTCGCCAATGTCAGGGAATTATTAAATCATTGATAAATGATGTGCAAGACTAATGTAATGAAGTTTTCGCCAATTTGCCAATTCTCTGTAAAGAAGAAATAAATACATACATTATTTTTCCAATAGATGGCGTTATTAGTTCACTAGATAGCGTTAGAAAGACGCGTATCCAAAAAAAAAAAAAAAAAAACAAGTATATACGGCCGAAAGTTCGGCCCGGCCGAAGCTTATGTACCCTCCACCATGGATTGCGTAGAAACTTCTACTGAAGCCGATGGCAAGGTATCTTAAAACTTCCTAACACCGTAATATATACCACATAGTCCATACGTGGTATATATTAAACTAAAAAAGGCCGATTAAATACGACAAAATAAAATTTTGACAACATTTTCCATAGAAGTAAAATTTTGACAAAATTTTCTGAAGACATAAAATTTGGAAAAAATTTTGAATAAAAATAAAATTTTGACAAAATTTTCAATAGAAATAATATTTCGACAAAATTTTCTATAGAAATAAAATTTTGATAAAATATTCTATAGAAATAAAATGTTGACAAAATTTTCTATAGAAATAACATTTTGAGAATGTTTTCTACAAAAATAAAATTTTGGTAGATTATTTTTGGCTCGAGTGGCAACCATGATTATGAACCGATATGGACCAATTTTTGTGTGATTGGGGATCGGCTATATATAACTATATTTTGGCATGGTTATTAGCGGCCTTATACTAACACCACGTTGCAAATTTCAACCGGATCGGATGAATTTTGCTCCTCCAAGAGGCTACGGAGATCAAATCTGGGGAACGGTTTAATGGGGGCTATATATAATTATGGACAGATATGGACCAATTCTTGCGTGTTTGTTAGAGACTACATTCTAACACCATGTTCCAAATTTCAACCGGATCGGATCAATTTTGCTTCTCCAAAGGGCACCGGAGGTCAAATCTGATCTTTGTTCCAAACATTGGCTTTCCGGAAATGCCAAATAACAGTTAAAATAATCTGACATTTGGTGACATTCCGTAGGTCAAATCTGGGGATCGGTATATAGGGGAGCTATATATAATTATGGACTGATATGAACCAATTCTTGCATGGTTGTTGGATACCATATACTAACATCACGTACCAAATTTCAACCGAATCGGATGAATTTTGCTCTTCCAAGGGGCTCCGGAGGCCAAATCTGGGGATCGGTTTATATGGGGCCTATATATAATTATGGATCGATTTCGACCATTTGAGGCCATATATTACCACCACGTACCAAATTTCAACTGAATCAAATGAAATTTGATCTTCCAAGAGGCTCCAGAGGACAAATCTGAGGATCGGTTTATATGGGGGCTATATATAATTATGAACCGATATGGACCAATTTTTGCACGGTCATTAGAGACCATATACTTACACCATGTACCAAATTTCAGCCGGATCGGCTAAAATTTGATTCTCTTAGAGGTTCCGCAAGCTAAATCGTGGGATCGGTTTATATAGGGGCTATATATAATAAGAGACCGATGTGAACCAATTTTTGTATGGTTGTTGGAGACAGTATACTAACGCCATGTACCAAATTTCAGCCGGATCGGATGAAATCTGCTTCTCTTAGAGGATCCGCAAGCCAAATGGGGGGGGGGGGGGTTAGTTTATATGGGGCTATTCGTAAAAGTGGAACGATATGGCCCATTTGCAATACCATCCGACCTACATCAATAACAACTACTTGCGCCAAGTTTCAAGTCGATAGCTTGTTTCGTTCGGAAGTTAGCGTGATTTCAACAGACGGACGGACGGACATGGTCAGATCGACTCAGAATTTCACCACGACCCAGAATATATATACTTTATGGGGTCTTAGAGCAATATTTCGATGTGTTACAAACGAAATGACAAAGTTAATATACCCCCAACCTATGATGGAGGGTATAAAAACAGTAAAAATTCTCTTTTTGGATGCGGAAGTGAGGCATCAGAAGCAATGAATTTTACATTGGCTTGCCATCGGAAGGAAGTAATATTTTTAAGCATCCTCTACGAGTATATTGATTTCGCATTAGTTCTTCAGATGTCATGCAATTTAAGTAGATAGGAATTCCTATTACAAAAAAATTAGTTCTTCATCTTCAGTTCTACATTTTTAAAGCGTTGGTCCAGAATATACCACATATTGTGCGAAGGCATACAAAGTTATGATAAAGGTTTGAATTTTTTGGGCTATGTTTTTAGACATGAGCCAAGTTTCGCTTCCATATAGAAGTATTGACTTCAAGCACGAATTGAAGATCTTTACTTTTGTGTTCTGAGATATATGTCTTGCCCTCCATATTTTCTTTAGACGGCCAAAAGCTGATCTGGTTTTTTTTAGTCGGTTGTCAACGTCTTCTTCTACACCGTTGTCACTTGACATCATACTGCCCAGATAACAAAATTTTTCGACAAAGGAAATGGGCCGATTGGAGATGTTGAAGTTCCTATCCGAGGCTTGATTTATACGCAGTGCAAAGGTTTTGCAAATATTCACTTCCAAGCCTACTAGTTTTGACATGGCGACGAGGTCGTTTAGCTTATTTTGGATGTCAGAGTGTTTATGGGATAGTAGACATATGTCGTCTGCGTACGCTAGGTATTCAAGGTGCCTGTGCATGTTCCATACTATCCCTCTTGTCTGTTGACACAATTAAATGACGAACTAATAACAAGGCAAATTGCTAGACGAAAATGGAGATGGATTGGGCATAAATTGCGGAAACCGGTAAACTACATCTCCTGAACGACCTCCGTTGCGTTTTGGAGAAGCAAAATTCATCCGATCCGGTTGAAATTTGGCACGTGGTGTAAATATATGGCCATTAATAACCATGCAAAAATGTATCCATATCAGTCCATAATTACATATAGCCCCCATATAAACCGATCCCCAGATTTGATCTCCGGAGTCTCTTGGAGCAGCAAAATTCATCCGTTTCGGTTGAAATTTTTGTACGTGGTGTTAGTATATGGTACCTCACAACCATGCAAAAATGTATCCATATCGGTCCATAATTACATATAGCCCCCATATAAACCGATCCCCAGATTTGATCTCCGAACACGGTTGCCATTCGAACCAAAAATAATCTATCAAAATTCGGAAAAAATTGTACAAAAAACAACCAAATAAAAAATCTTCTATGAAAAATTTTGCCATAATTTTTATACCCTTCACCACTACTGTGGTACAGGGTATAATAAGTTTGTGCATTTGTATATAACGCCAAGAAGGAGTAATCATAGACCAACCTTTTAGTATACGGATCGGCTTAGAATTAAATTCTGAGTCGATTTAGCGATGTCCGTCTGTCCGTCTGTCTGTCTGTCCGTCTGTCTGTCTGTTGATGTATTTTTGTGTGCAAAGTACAGCTCGCAGTTTTAGTCCGATTGTCCTACAATTTGGTACAGGGTCCTGCTTCGGCTCAAAGACGATCCCTATTGATTTTGGAAAAAATCGGTTCAAATTTAGATATAGCTGCCATATATATTTTTCACCGATCTGGTCATAATTGGCATGTATATCAACCGATCTTCCTCAAATTCCGTACATCCGAATATTTTATGGGTCTCGAAAAACTTGCAAAATATCAGCCAAATCGGTTCAGATGTAGATATAGCTCCCATATATAGCTTTCGCCCGATTTACACTCATTTGCCCACAGAGGCCAATTTTTAGATCCGATTTAGTTGAAATTTTGCACAGGGAATAGAATTAGCATTGTAACTATGCGTGCTAAATTTGGTTGAAATCGGTTCAGATTTGGATATATCTCCCATATATAGCTCTCGCCCGATTTACACTCATATGACCACAGAGGCCAATTTTTAACTCCGATTTAGTTGAAATTTTGCACAGGGAGTAGAATTAGCATTGTAGCTATGCGTGCCAAATTTGGGTGAAATCGGTTCTGATTTGGATATATCTCCCATATATAGCTTTCGCCCGATTTACACTCATATGACCACACCCAGAGAAGGAATATGATCACCTCAAACATGTTTTAAGAGCAAAATGATATTTTTGGGAGGTGACCATATAACATGGTTTTCGCAACCATGTTATTTTCTCGGAAATCATGTATATGATTTCGGGAAGCAGGTTATATTTGACGAGAAAATAACATTTTAGTGACAAACATGTTACATGGTCACCATACAAAAATAACATTTTGCTCTTGAAACATGTTTGAGGTGATCATATTCCTTCTCTGCGTGCACAGAGGCCAATTTTAACTCCGATTTAGTTGAAATTTTGCACAGAGAGTAGAATTAGCATTGTTGCTATGCGTGCCAAATTTGGTTGAAATCGGTTCAGATTTAGAAATAGCTCCCATATATATGTTTTTCTGATTTCGACAAAAATGGTCAAAATACCAAAATTTTCCTCGTAAAATCGCCACTGCTTAGTCGAAAAGTTGTAAAAATGACTCTAATTTTCCTAAACTTCTATTACATATATATCGAGCGATAAATCATAAATATACTTTTTCGAAGTTTCCTTAAAATTGCTTCTGATTTAAATGTTTCCCATATTTATACCCTTCACCACTACTGTGGTACAGGGTATAATAAGTTTGTGCATTTGTATGTAACGCCAAGAAGGAAAAGCCTGAGACCCATCGTTTAGTATACCGATCGTCTTAGAATTAAATTCTGAGTCGATTTAGCGATGTCCGTCTGTCTATCTGTCCGTCCGTCCGTCTGTCTGTTCATGTATTTTTGTGCGCAAAGTACAGGTCGCAGTTTAAGTCGGATCGTCGTTTTCCGAGTTTTCCCATAGGAAAACTATATTTCTGCATGGTTGAATAGAGTTTCCTATGCGAAAACTAAACTATAATTCAACATGGCTGTATAGTTTTCAAGAGAAAATTATAATTAACCTTGATTGAATAGAGTTTTGTATGGGAAAATTATAACTTAGCTTGGATGAATAGAGATTTCCATAAGAAAACTGAATAGAGTTTTCCATGGGTGAACTAAACTTCAGCCTGTTTGAATAGTTTTCTATAACTCAGCCTGGCTGAAAAGAGTTTTCTATGTGAAAACTATAATTCAGCCTGGATTTTCCATAAGAAAACTAATTCAGCCTGGCTGGATTGGTTTTCAAAAGAACACATATCAGCCTGGCTAAATAGAGTTTTCCATGGGAAAACTATAATTTATCTTGGCTGAATTGAATTTTTGTATGGGAAAACTGTAACTCAGACTGATTTAATAATTTGAAGATGACGACAAACAATGTGCGGCATGTCTGCGATTAACTTTTAGTTAAAGGCCAGTATTAAGTTGGCATTATCGCGCTAAATTATAGGTTTGATGGTATTGCAAATGGGCCATATCGGACCATTTTTACGTGTAGCCCCCATATAAACCGATCCCCAGATTTGCCTTGCGGAGCCTCTTAGAGAAGCAAATTTCATCCGATCCGGTTGAAATTTGGTACGTGATGTAAGTATATGGCCACTAACAACCATACAAAAATTAGTCCATATAGGTCCATAATTATATATAGGCCCCATATAAACCGATCATCCGGAGGAGCAAATTACATCCGATTGGGTTTCATCCGATTGGGTGCGTGCCAAATTTGGTTGAAATCGGTTCAGATTTAGATATATCTCCCATATATAGCTTTCGCTCGATTTACACTCATATGACCACAGAGGCCAATTTTAAACTCCGATTTAGTTGAAATTTTGCACAGGGAGTAGAATTAGCATTGTAGCTATGCGTGCCAAATTTTGGTTGAAATCGGTTCAGATTTAGATATAGCTCCCATATATATGTTTTTCTGATTTCGACAACAATGGTCAATGTTGGTACCATTTTCCTTGCAAAATCGCCACTGCTTAGTCGAAAAGTTGTAAAAATGACTCTAATTTTCCTAAACTTCTAATACATATATATCGAGCGATAAATCATAAATAAACTTTTTTTAAGTTTCCTTAAAATTGCTTCAGATTTAAACGTTTCCCATATTTTTATACCCTTCACCACTACTGTGGTACAGGGTATAATAAGTTTGTGCATTTGTATGTAACGCCAAGAAGGAGTAATCATAGACCAACCTTTTAGTATACGGATCGGCTTAAAATTAAATTCTGAGTCGATTTAGCGATGTCCGTCTGTCTGTCCGTCTGTCCGTCTGTCTGTCTGTCCGTCTGTCTGTCTGTCTGTCTGTCTGTCTGTCTGTCTGTTGATATATTTTTGTGTGCAAAGTACAGCTCGCAGTTTTAGTCCGATTATCCTAAAATTTGGTATAGGATCCTGTTTCGGCTCAAAGACGATCCCTATTGATTTTGGAAAAAATCGGTTCAGATTTAGATATAGCTGCCATATATATTTTTCACCGATCTGGTCATAATTGGCGTGTATATCAACCGATCTTCCTCAAATTCCGTACATCCGAATATTTTATGAGTCTCGAAAAACTTGCAAAATATCAGCTAAATCGGTTTAGATTTAGATATAGCTCCCATGTATATCTTTCGTCCGATTTATACTCATATGACCACAGAGTTCAATTTTTAACTCCGATTTAGTTGAAATTTTGCACAGGGAGTAGAATTAGCATTTTAGCTATGCGTGCCAAATTTTATTGAAATCGGTTCAGATTTAGATATAGCTCCCATATATAGCTTTCGCCCCATTTACACTCATATGACCACAGAGGCCACTTTTTTGCTCCGATTTAGTTGAAATTTTGCACAGGGAGTAGAATTAGCATTGTAGCTATGCGTGCCAAATTTGGTTGAAATCGGTTCGGATTTAGATATATCTCCCATATATAGCTTTCGGCCGATTTACACTCATATGACCACAGAGGCCAATTTTTTGCTCCAATTTAGTTGAAATTTTGCACAGGGAGTAGAATTAGCTTTGTAGCTGTGGGTGCCAAATTTTGTTGAAATCGGTTCAGATTTAGATATAGCTCCCATATATATGTTTTTCTGATTTCGACAAAAATGGTCAAAATACCAACATTTTCCTTGTAAAATCGCCACTGCTTAGTCGAAAAGTTGTAAAAATGACTCTAATTTTCCTAAACTTCTAATACATATATATCGAGCGATAAATCATAAATAAACTTTTGCGAAGTTTTCTTAAAATTGCTTAAGATTTAAATGTGTCTCATATTTGTTTACTAACATCGTGTTCCACCCTAGTGCATTAGCCGACTTAAATTTTGAGGCTAAAGATTTTGTAGAAGTCTATAAAATTCTGTCCAGATCGAGTGATATTTAATTGTACGTATTTGGGACAAACCTTTATATATAGCCCCCAACACATTTGACGGATGCGATATGGTATCGAAAATTTAGATCTACAAAGTGGTGCAGGGTATAATATAGTCGGCCCCGCCCGGCTTTAGACTTTCCTTACTTGTTTTCTATAGAAAATTTGTCTGAAATTTTATTGCCACAGAAAATTTTACCAAAATTTTATTTCTATAGAAAATTTTACCAAAATTTTATTCCCATTGAAAATTTTGTTAAATTTTATTTCTATAGAAAATTTTGTCAAAATTTTATTTCTATAGCAAATCGTGCCACCGACCATGCCAAAATTGGCCCATATTGGCCTATAGTTACATATAGCCCCCAGATAAATCGATCCCCAATCAAAAAATTTGACGATATCGGTTCATAAGTTTATAGTCCCCATATAAAGCGACCCCCATCTTCAATTCTGGCTCTCTAAATACCGCGCAACAGTTCATATCGGTTCGTAATTATTTGTAGACTTTTCCTATATATACCGATCAAGAACTGAATTATATACGTATTTAATATACCACACCATAGGATAGGGGGGGGGGGGGCTATATTAACTTTGTCATTCCGTTTGTAACACATCGAAATATTGCTCTAAGACCCCATAAAGTATATATATTCTGGATCGTGCTGAAATTCTGAGTCGATCTAAGCATGTCCGTCCGTCCGTCCGTCTGTTGAAATCACGCAAACTTCCGAACGAAACAAGCTATCGACTTGAAACTTGGCACAAGTAGTTGTTATTGATGTAGGTCGGATGGTATTGCAAATGGGCCATATCGATCCACTTTTACGTATAGCCCCCATATAAACGGAAACCCAAATTTGGATTCGATGCCTCTAAGAGAAGCAAATTTCATCCGATCCGACTGAAATTTGGTACGTGGTGTTAGTATATGGTCTCTAACAAACATGCAAAAATTGGTCCACATCGGTCCATAATTATATATAGCCCCCATATAAACGGAACCCCAAATTTGGCTTTCGAGGCCTCTAAGAGGAGCAAATTTCATCCGATCCGGTTGAAATTTGGTACGTGGTGTTAGTATATGGTCTCTAATAACCATGCAAAAATTGGTCCACATCGGTCCATAAGTATATATAGCCCCCATATAAACCGAGCCCCCGATTTGGCTTGCGAGGCCTCTAAGAGAAGCAAATTTCATCCGATCCGGCTGAAATGTGGAACATGGTGTTAGTATATGGTATCTAACAACCATGCAAAAATTGGTCCACATCGGTCCATAATTATATATAGCCCCCATATAAACCGATCCCCCGATTTAGCTTGCGAGGCCTCTAAGAGAAGAAAATTTCATCCGATCCGGCTGAAATTTGGTACATGGTCTCTAACAACCATGCAAAAATTGGTCCACATCGGTCCATAATTATATCTAGCCCCCATATAAACCGTTTTCCAGATTTGTCCTCCGGAGCCTCTTGGAGGAGCAAAATTCATCCGATCCGGTTCAAATTTGGAACGTGGTGTTAGTATATGGCCGGTAACAACCATACCAAAATTGGTCCATATCGGTCTATAGTTATATATAGCCGATCTTCAGTCACACAAAAATTGGTCCATATCGGTTCATAATCATGGTTGCCACTCGAAAATTGTGTTAAAATTTTATTCATTTCATAATCATGGTTGCCACTCGAGCCAAAAATAATCTATTAAAATTTTATTTCTATTGAAAATTTTGTCAAAATTTTATTTCTATAGAACATGTTGTCAAAATTTTATTTCTATAGAAAATTTGGTTAACATTTTATTTCTATTGAAAATTTTGTTAAAATTTTATTTCTATAGAAAATTTTTGTTAAAATTTTATTTCTATACACACAAAAAATTATAACCAAAATTTTTTCAATTAAACACTTAATTGAATTTGGAAACGGATTCAATTAATATGTTAATTGATTCAATTAATTATTTAATCAAATCCGAATAAAAACCAATTAAAACAAGTATATACGGCCGTAAGTTCGGCCAGGCCGAAGCTTATGTACCCTCCATCATGGATTGCGTAGAAATTTCTTCTAAACACTGTCATCCACAATCGAATTACTTAAGTTGCGGTAACGCTTGCCGATGCCAAGGTATCTTAAAACCTCCTAACACCACCTTCTAAATTGTATGTAAGTCCATACGTGGTATATATTAAATCAAAAAAGATCGATCCAATACGTATAAAATTCAGTTTGACAAAGTAGACATAACATTTTGACAAAATTTTCTACAGAAATAAAATTTTAACAAAATTTTCTATAGAAATAAAATTTTCACAAAATTTTCTACAGAAATAAAAATTTTGACAAAATTTTCTATAAAAATAAACTTTTGAATTTTTAACAAAATTTTCTATAGAAATAAAATTTTCACAAAATTTTCTACAGAAATAAAAATTTTGACAAAATTTTCTATAAAAATAAACTTTTGAAAAAAAAATATTGTATAGAAATAAAATCTTGGTAGATTATTTTTGGCTCGAGTGGCAACCATGATTATGAACCGAATAAAATTTGAACAAAATTTTCTATAGATATAAAATTTTGAAAATCTTTCTCACAATTTTGACAAAATTTTCTATAGAAATAAAATTTTGGTTGATTATTTTTGGCTCTAGTGGCAACCATGATTATGAACCGATATGGACCAATTTTTGTGTGATTGGACCAATTTTGGTATGGTTATTAGCGACCATATACTAACACCACGTTCCTAATTTGAACCGGATCGGATGAATTTTGCTCCTCCAAGAGGCTCCGGAGGTCAAATCTGGAGAACGTTTTATATGGGGGCTATATATAATTATGGACCGATATGGACCAATTCTGGCACAGTTGTTAAAGATCATATACTAACACCATGTTCAAAATTACAACCGGATTGGATGAAATTTGCTTCTCTTGGAGACTTCGCAAGCCAAATCTGGGGATCGGCTTATATGGGGGCTATATATAATTATGAACCGATGTGGACCAATTTTTGCCTGGTTGTTAGAGACCATATAACAATATCATGTACCAAATTTCAGGCGGATCGGATGCAATTTGCTTCTCTTTGAAGCTCCGCAACCCAAATCTGGGGATCGGTTTATATGGGCGCTATATATAATTATGAACCGATGTGGACCAATTTTTGCACGGTTGTTAGAGACCATATACCAATACCATGTACCAAATTTCAGCCGGATCGGATGCAATTTGCTTCTCTTTGAGGCTCCGCAAACCAAATTTGGGGATCGGTTTATATGGGGGCTATATATAATTATGGACCGATGTAGACCAATTTTTGCATGATTGTTAGAGACCACATACCAACACCATGTACCAAATTTCATCCGGATCGGATGAAATATGCTTCTCTTAGAGGCTCCACAAGCCAAATCTGGGGATCGGTTTATATGGGGGCTATATATAATTATAGACCAATGTGGACCAATTTTTGCATGATTGTTAGAGACCATATACCAACACCATATACCAAATTTCAGCCGGATCGGATGAAATATGGTTCTGTAAGAGGCTCCACAAGCCAAATCTGAGGGTCCCTTTATATGGGGGCTATACGTAAAAGTGGACCGATATGGCCCATTTTCAATACCATCCGACCTACATCGATAACAACTACTTGTGCCAAGTTTCAAGTCGATAGCTTGTTTCGTTCGGAAGTTAGCGTGATTTCAACAGACGGACGGACGGACGGACGGACGGACATGCTTAGATCGACTCAGAATTTCACCACGACCCAGAATATATATACTTTATGGGGTCTTAGAGCAATATTTCGATGTGTTACAAACGGAATGACAAAGTTAATATACCCCCATCCTATGATGGAGGGTATAAAAATGATTGATATTTGTTACGTTTCCAATTAAAATATTAATTGATTCAATCAATTTGTTAATCAATTCGGAAATAATTTTCAATTACAAACGTGATTGAAATTGTTTCCGTTTCCAATTACACATGTGATTGATCCAATCACCTTTGTGATTGAAACTGAATAATTTTGAGCAATGGAAAGAGCGAAAAGAGAACAAGAGAATGGGTATTTATTCAACAATGTATGATGGAGAGATCAGTCTGTGGAAGTAACTCGTAACGAACGGTTGGGTTTTTGTTTTTCGCGTAAATTGAAAAACATGATTGGCGACATTCTGTCTGCTGCATTCAAAATGTGTGCATAAATATTTTGAACGCAACAACAAATCATAGCAAAGGGTTGAAACAAATAAAGTGTGCGACAACAAACGGCCACGTGGTAAAGGTTTGAAAAAAATATATGACAGAACGCATTTGAAATTACCTGTGTTTGTGTTACGTTTATTGAAGGTAAGAAATTGTGAAATGTGAATACCGTTTTCCATTGAAGTCTGTTTACATTAAACGGACTAAAATAATATATTTTTTATTCATTTCTTTTAGTGACCAATTTTATTTCGTGAAATTGACCAATCAATCCCATCAACTCCATCATTTTATCAAATATATAATAATATGTTTGCAATAAAAAAAGTGGGTACCGTATTGATCTTTTAAAATTATAAATTTTTTTCACTCCTAGTTTTCTTAAAACCAAGAGCGGTATGGGTTTGTTGGAAGATTCACCTTGAAGTTGCGAAGTAGCGTTGGCATTAAATTGAATTTTTGTTTTACCTGCCTTTTTCAGTTTGAACCCAAGTAGAGAGCAGTATATCTGGTATATAAACTAATGAGCTGAATTATGTAATGGTAAAAAAGTTCTTTCTTTTGGATTTAAAAATATGAAAAATATCAGAAAATAATAAAAATATGTATTTTCCATTTATATTTTTTTCTATTTCCAGAATTTGCAAATTATCATCAATATAATACCAAATATTACATTGCTTTCCCATTATTTTTGTCTTTGATTGGTTCAAATTTTAATAGACGATTTTAATGTGTGGAAATTTTGGAAAGGAATTGTTACTAAAATTAAATTACCGAGCTCCTTAATACACCTTTTTATGCTAAAAGACTACAACTGCAAAAGAAGATTATAAATCTGCAACCTGGAACTAAGAATTGAACTTGATATTCTATGCAGGTAATGTTTGACAAAATTAACTTTTAATTGAACAAAATTAAATTCGAATTATTCTGTTTAATTTCAGAAAAACTAATTAAGCTTATAGGCTGCTGATTTATTGGAAATCTAGTCGCATCTACATATTAGAAGGAACATGTTAACATGGTTATTATTATAAGGAAGATAATGATTTATATAATTTATTTTTTCACCCTATAGTTGTTATTGATTATAATTGTATTTGTAAGTTATGTTAGAACAAAACACAAATGACAAGAACCTATTGCATAATTCAAAATATAATAAAATATTAAATATGTTTTATAAGAAACACATATTTTCTTTTATTTCAAAAGAAAAAAAAACTAAATACGATTTTGTGGTCGCAATACGATTTTGTGGTCGTTTTATGAAATAAAATAAATAAATAAATATATATAAATTTTTTGATCGAAATTTATAGCCAATTTCAATTAATAATTTAATTGAATGAATCAAATAGATGATTGATTTTTGTCACGAAATTAATTAAAATTTTAATTGATTCAATTAAAACTGTGATTAAATTTTATGTTAAAAATCAATCACGTTTTTAATTGATTCAATCACACAATTAATTGATTCCGTGACAAAAGTCAATTAAATTTTTAATTAAAAATCGTGTTGGTTTTCAATCAAAATGGGTGATTGATACTATCATTTTCGTGATTGAAGACATTTCAATTAAAAAAATGATTGAATCCGCGATTTTCGTGATTGAAATAAAAAAAAAAATTTTTTGTGTGTAGAAAATTTTGTCAAAATTTTATTTCTATAGAAAATTTTGTCAAAATTTTATTTCTATAGAAAATTTTGTCAAAATTTTATTTCTATAGAACATTTTGTTCAAATTTTATTTCTATAGAAAATTTTGTTAAAATTTTATTTATATAGAAAATTTTGTCAAAATTTTATTTCTATAATTTTTTTTTTGAAAATTTTGTCAAACTGTATTATATACGTATTTGATCGATCTTTTTATACCCTCCACCATAGGATGGGGGGTATATTAACTTTGTCATTCCGTTTGTAACACATCGAAATATTGCTCTAAGACCCCATAAAGTATATATATTGTGGGTCGTGGTGAAATTCTGAGTCGATCTGAGCATGTCGGTCCGTCCGTCCCTCTGTTGAAATCACGCAAACTTCTAAACGAAACAAGCTATCGACTTGAAACTTGGCACAAGTAGTTGCTATTGATGTAGGTCGGATGGTATTGCAAAGGGGATATATCGGTCCACTTTTACGTATAGCCCCCATATAAACGGAACCCCAAATTTGGCTTTCGAGGCCTCTAAGAGGAGCAAATTTCATCCGATCCGGTTGAAATTTGGTACGTGGTGTTAGTATATGGTCTCTAATAACCATGCAAAAATTGGTCCACATCGGTCCATAAGTATATATAGCCCCCATATAAACCGAGCCCCCGATTTGGCTTGCGAGGCCTCTAAGAGAAGCAAATTTCATCCGATCCGGCTGAAATGTGGTACATGGTGTTAGTATATGGTATCTAACAACCATGCAAAAATTGGTCCACATCGGTCCATAATTATATATAGCCCCCATATAAACCGATCCCCCGATTTGGCTTGCGAGGCCTCTAAGAGAAGCAAATTTCATCCGATCCGGCTGAAATTTGGTACATGGGGTTAGTATATATTCTTCAATAACTATGCAAAAATTGGTTCACATCGGTTCATAATTGTATATAGCCCCCATATAAACCTATTACCAGATTTGGCTTGCGGAGCCTCAAAGAGAAACAAATTTCATCCGATCCGGCTGAAATTTGGTACATGGTCTTGGTATATGGTCTCTAACAACCGTGCAAAAATTGGTCCACATCGGTCCATAATTATATATAGCCCCCATATAAACCGTTCTCCAGATTTGTCCTCCGGAGCCTCTTGGAGGGGCAAAATTCATCCGATCTGGTTCAAATTTGGAACGTGGTGTTAGTATATGGCCGGTAACAACCATACCAAAATTGGTCCATATCGGTCTATAGTTATATATAGCCGATCTCCAATCACACAAAAATTGGTCCATATCGGTTCATAATCATGGTTGCCACTCGAGCCAAAAATAATCTACTAAAATTTTATTTCTATTGAAAATTTTGTCAAAATTTTATTTCTATAGAACATTTTGTCAAAATTTTATTTCTATAGACAATTTTGTTAACATTTTATTTCTATTGAAAATTTTGTTAAAATTTTATTTCTATAGAAAATTTTTGTTAAAATTTTATTTCTATAGAAAATTTTCTCAAAATTTTATTTCTATAGAAAATTTTGTCAAAATTTTATTTCTATAGAACATTTTGTTCAAATTTTATTTCTATAGAAAATTTTGTTAAAATTTTATGACTGTAGAAAATTTTGTCAAAATTTTATTTCTATAATTTTTTTTTTTTTGAAAATTTTGTCAAACTGTATTATATACGTATTTGATCGATCTTTTTATACCCTTCACCACTACTGTGGTACAGGGTATAATAAGTTTGTGCATTTGTATGTAACGCCAAGAAGGAGTAATCATAGACCAACCTTTTAGTATACGGATCGGCTTAGAATTAAATTCTGAGTCGATTTAGCGATGTCCGTCTGTCTGTCTGTCCGTCTGTCTGTCCGTCTGTCTGTCCGTCTGTCTGTCTGTCTGTCTGTCTGTCTGTTGATGTATTTTTGTGTGCAAAGTACAGCTCGCAGTTTTAGTCCGATTGTCCTAAAATTTGGTATTGGGTCCTGTTTCGGCTCAAAGACGATCCCTATTGATTTTGGAAAAAATCGGTTCAGATTTAGATATAGCTGCCATATATATTTTTCGCCGATCTGGTCATAATTGGCGTGTATATCAACCGATCTTCCTCAAATTCCGTACATCCGAATATTTTATGGGTCTCGAAAAACTTGCAAAATACCAGCTAAATCGGTTCAGATTTAGATATAGCTGTCATATATAGCTTTCGCCCGATTTATACTCATTTGCCCAAAGAGGCGAATTTTTAACTCCGATTTGGTTGAAATTTTGCACAGGGAGTAGAATTAGCATTGTAACTATGCGTGCCAAATTTGGTTGAAATCGGTTCAGATTTGGATATATCTCCCATATATAGCTTTCGCCCGATTTACACTCATATGACCACAGAGGCCAATTTTTAACTCCGATTTAGTTGAAATTTTGCACAGGGAGTAGAATTAGCATTGAAACTATGCGTGCCAAATTTGGTTGAAACCGTTTCAGATTTGGATATATCTCCCATATATAGCTTTCGCCCGATTTACACTCATATGACCACAGAGGCCAATTTTTAACTCCGATTTAGTTGAAATTTTGCACAGTGAGTAGAATTAGCATTGTAGCTATGCGTGCCAAATTTGGTTGAAATCGGTTCAGATTTAGATATATCTCCCATATATAGCTTTCGCCCGATTTACACTCATATGACCACAGAGGCCAATTTTTAACTCCGATTTAGTTGAAATTTTGCACACAGAGTAGAATTAGCATTGTTGCTATGCGTGCCAAATTTGGTTGAAATCGGTTCAGATTTAGATATTGCTCCTATATATGTTTTTCTGATTTCGACAAAAATGGTCAAAATACCAACATTTTCCTTCTTAAATCGCCACTGCTTAGTCGAAAAGTTGTAAAAATGACTCTAATTTTCCTAAACTTCTAATACATATATATCGAGCGATAAATCATAAATAAACTTTTGCAAAGTTTCCTTAAAATTGCTTCAGATTTAAATGTTTCCCATATTTATACCCTTCACCACTACTGTGGTACAGGGTATAATAAGTTTGTGCATTTGTATGTAACGCCAAGAAGGAGTAATCATAGACCAACCTTTTAGTATACGGATCGGCTTAGAATTAAATTCTGAGTCGATTTAGCGATGTCCGTCTGTCTGTCTGTCCGT